>NW_005842580.1:357615-376369 GCF_000455745.1 Alligator sinensis
CATTCAGGCTCCCTGGGTACCCTCCCTCTTATTTTTCCTGCCCTACCTTGATGTGCTTAGTTGATTTGTAAGAGGGAGGCTCCCCTAGGGTCCCAAAGCGAGCCCTCATCTGTCCTCCAACCAGCAGGTCCCTCCCAGACCCCAGTGGATCCAGTCCTTCCCTTCAAGTGCTAAGTGCACCCTCATAGCCTGTCCCTGTTCCTGTCCCAGGGCACCTGTTGCCTTAAGGGCTATTCACGGCCTCTTTCCATCCCTACAGCCAGCCATGCCCTGCAAATATTACCAGCTGTCACCTGAGGCTTCATCAGGGCTCCACTCCTTTGTTGGGGCTTCTGCCTTCCCAGCTTCAGCCCCTTTTATTTGGCTGGGCCCCTCTTAGCCTAGGTCCACTGAGCTGGACCTGGCTTCCAGGCTTCAGCTCCTGTCTAGCCCCTCTTGGCCTGTGGGATCCCTGGCCCTGGTTATGCTCCTCTCAGGCTGTGGGGCCCCTGGCCCTGGTTGTGCCCCTCTCTGCTTTCTGCCTGCCTGATATTGAGCCCTGGCCCCTGGCAGGGCTCCAAAGCTGCAGATGCTCCTCAGGCACCAATGTGTTCATGGTGTATCCCTCAGCACCCAGTGTGGCTTAAAACTCAATGCACCCTCAAATGCCCCTCTCTGGCCTCCTCCTTATCCCTTATAGCCACACCTGGTATGCCAGTCTGAAACACAAACAAATACATAGGCAGCCATAGGCAGCTGGTAGGGGAGCATGGGGGGGAGGAACGTGCTCCCCCGACAACCCCATCCCTGCCACTGCTGGCTTCTGTGGGTTCTTGCCAGCCCCGTCCCTGCTGCCGGCTTCTATGGGTGCCCCCCCCACCATCCCGGACTCAGGAGTCACCAGTCACCCATGCCCCTGGCTATAACTAGAAGAGCTCCACACTGGGTCCTACTCCCTACAAGCTATAAGCCTCTTACTTGCGGTCTCCAGGGAAGATCAAATGCTAGGCAGTCCCTCTCCTGTAGCCATCCTGCTCAAGAACTCTCCTTGCTGCCTGCAGGGCCAGACGCCCTGCTTTGGCTCAGACCCCAGGTTTATATGCCTCCCAAGTCCTGCCCCATCCTGTCAGGTGACTCTGCAGCCACTTGCAAGTGCCCCTATGACAGTAGCAGTTGTAAGTTGCTCTGGAAGCTAGCCATCAGGCCCTAACTGATTTCCACTTAGGGCCTGATGGCTAGCTTCCAGAGCAGCTTACAACTGCTACTCTCAGTGGGGATGGTCCTGCTTTGAGCAGGGGGTTGGACTAGGTGACATCCTGAGGTTCCTTCCAATCCTAATTTTAAATGATTCTCTCCATTCCAGGAATCCCAGAGGTATATTAGTGGAAATGGGCTACCCGCCATGGTGATGTAGGCCTATGTTAAACAGCCCAACAGGTTCCTTGTACACAGGAGCTAGGTCAGGCCATAATTCCTCAAATTCCATGCCTCTCACAAACACAAGGGATTTCCACCTGCGTGACACTGAGGGAAACTCCGGTATAAAACATGAGCAAGTGTCTTGGCATCAGGCTATAGCAGACTAGGAAAACCCCTGGAAGACTTGTCGAGATTAGTCAATCATTCTCAATCTTTTTAGATTCAAGTCACCCCTAAAAAAATGCCAGTTCTTAGCTTTCGCTCATGTTTTGATGACAAAAAAATAATGGACCAATTCTCTCAGTTCTTTACAATAGTAAAAACCACAGTGGGTCTGAATGGTTTTGACACTGTGGATGCCTATTTGAAATCTCTTAGTTTATCTTGTGAATCATGAGTAGGCATATGTAACAGTGCTAATATTGCACTGGTCTAGAAACTAATGCTTCTCTTCCAGTGGCCATTCACAGAGTGCTCTTGGGACTCAACAAACCATATAGCTGTAGCTAAAGAAGGATGTTATTTTCTGTGGACAGAAACAGGAGTGGGCTCACCACCTGCTTTTTTTTATTAAACTATATTTCTATATATAGAGAGAGAATTATATATATACATCCTCTATCATAAACTTTCCATCACACATCTTAAAAAAAAATTAATGAACCCATGCTTCCCGTTACAATAAATGCACCCACTCCCCTGCATCCCTGCACACTCTCACCTACCCCAATCGCAGTCCTTTAGTCCAAACCCCAATTTGGGGTTTACATTCTCAGTTCATTCACTGTCCTTGTCACTGTCGCTGTCACTTCCACTGCTGCTGATCCTGTTGCAGTACTTCTCGCTGTCTCCAGGTCCAGTTGCATCTCTGTCCTCTTTGTTCTCCCTGTCCAATCCTCCTCCCAGGGGGTCTTTGAACAAACTGTGCCAGGTGTTGCTTTGCAGATGAAGTTGGCTGCATCTTCTCCATCCTCACTCACTGATTTTGATGGTAGGACTGAAGTTTGCTCAGAAACATTTTAACACAGTCTGTTTCTTTGAGCTCGGTGTCTAGTAAAGTTCTTTGCAGGTCACCTTCAGGAGACCGTGGACCATGGAGCAGCTCTGGTTTTATAGGGTCCTGAATGAGTTCTGGAGTGAGTATGGGTTACAGAAGGAAAGCCTGGTGACTATGTCCAACCACAAAAAGATTCAGAAGGCAGAGACAGAGACAGGCTATCAACCATGGAGACGCTCCCTGATGAGGACTGACAAGCCATCTGGAACCGGATCTTCCACAAGGACCTCCGCAGGGGCCATGGGGACTTAAGTTGGTTGATAGGGCACCAAGTACTCCCAGTGAGGGTGTGGAGGTACAGGGAGAGACAAGGGATTCGATGCAATTGCCACAGGGAGACCTGCCAAGAAGAAGCAGAGACCATTGGTCATCTCCTGTGGCACTGCCCGTATGCCAAGGGTGTGTGAAAAAAGGTAAGCCGGTTCCTTGTGAAAGAGTGACAGGAGTCAGGCTGATGACAAGGGAGGCAGCAATGTACAGACACCTGACTGAGCAGCAGGGGTCCCAGTCAATGCGTTTTGACCAGTTTGTGTCCTGTGTCAGGAGCACTGTGTGGCAATGCAGGAACCTTCTGTTATACAGGCACGCTGAGGAAAAGATTCAGAGATTTGGATCAGCCAGGGAGAGGCAGGCATAGCCGGGCAGCTGCAGGTTCTCCCACAGCTCCTCTGGCTGTGGCTGTCTATCCCTGGGTGGGGGGAGCCACAGGGGAAGCCCCCATAGCTGCCCTGCCCTGCCCCAGCCTCCTGTCACTTTGAAAAAAAAGCCACACACTCACCGGCTGCAGCAGTCACCGGGAGCCCAGCAGCACTCAGCTTCAGTGGCCCCAGCTCCCAGGCAGTGTGCAGTGGCCTGCTGAGTCATGCTGCACCCATGCCATGAGGCAGCTGCCCAGCAGGTGCCGGGGGGTGGGGGGCAATCCCCACTGCCCCTCATTGCCCTGTGTTCTATAGAGGGACTCTGCCACAAGTGCCCAGAGACCCTGATCGCTGGTGAGTGAGGAGCTTTTTTTTTTTAAGTGCCGGGAGGCTGGGCGGGGCAAGGGATGGGGCCGGGCAGGGCAGCCATGGGGGCTTCTCCCATGGCTCCCCCAACCCAGGGAGAGGCAGGCACAGCTGAAGGATCCATGGGAGAACCTGAAGCTGCCTGGCTGTGCCTGCCTCTGCCTGGCCAATCCAAATCTCTGAATCTCTCTGAATGAGCACCAAATCTTTTGAAGCTGATTTGGTCAGTTTGAATGGGGACAGTGATTCAAATCACTGAATCAAATCACTGTCCTCTGAACCTGAATCAAATACTTCCCTATTCACACAGGCCTAGTTCCTAGTGTGCTTCACAGGCCCTGTGTGATCTAAGAAGAGATAAGTTGCGGAACTGGTATGGATCTTGCTTCCTCTGGGGTGCAAACTATAAGTGTAATTTAAACAGCTGGGCAACCTAGCAGCTGAAGAAGCATTGCTGACCTCTGGGAAGGTATCGTCTGATTAACAAGTAGAAGCTGGTAACCCCTCTACAGGATGGTCTCTAGGCCCTTTTGAAGATTTGGCCCAAAAGGGCATCAAGGGAGTGAAACTAACAGGATATATGAAAAAGAAATACCCGAGTAATATTCCCTCTGGCCCTGGAAGGAGTCAGGAGTACTCCGGTAACATTAACGAATTACTGGTGCGAGGGCTAAGGTGACGTCAGTCTGAAAGGTGACCTGGGGAACAGCAGCGCTCAAACAACAAAAGAACAAAGCTGGGAACTCTTGGTAAACAGTGACCTCATGGCCATGGCAAGCTAGATCAATAGTAATATTTAAGGAACAAACATGTAATGCAAAAGCAACTGTGCAGTGGCAGCTCCATCCTGCCCCTTCCTGGCTTATTAACAAAGCAAGACTCCCAGGTGCTCAGTGGGAGCAGCACATCTAGACTCTAGAGGAGCAGAGAGGCTGCTGCCCAGCACCCACGTGTCTGGGGCACTCTGCTCCCTGAGCAGTTTGATGCTACTCTTCCTCTGGCACTGTAGGCCTGGGAACTGACAAGGAGTGGGGGACTAGGAGAGAGTGCCACAGCTGCTGAAATCCAGCCACTTCTAGGAGGCAGACAGGCCCCTAAGGCACATCGGGCCATTGGAGTGGGATGGCATTTAGCCATTTTGTGTGTTAAAGAATACATTAGAGACCTTAGTGTAAGTGCCTTTATCCTGTTAACAAGTTTGTAGTTAAGTGGGTCATTTATATGCCCTTTTCACTCCTAGAGGAAGACTGGTAGCATAACAATGGATGGGCAACCTGGGCACCAGGCCCAGGCACTGACTTGGAGGGGGCACAAGAACAGCAGCTGCCACCACTGCCACCGGTCTGGTCACTGCTGAGCATGAGCATGTGTGTGCATGTACACATGTGTGAATGTGCTTAAAATGAGATAGAAGTGTTCCTTTGAAGAGATGGAAGGTGCTTCTGGGAGAGGACTGTCCCAACAAAAATCAGACATATGGTCACCTTTTGTATAGCTCATTGTGTTGCCCAGGTTTAATGTTTAAATCTAGGTAGTGGCACTAAAGTCATGAAAGTGGGCTTGGACAAGAACAGTCAGTTCTCTGAGTACAGCAAGTTGTTACACAAATTGCCAATTGCTCAAATCACGAGCAAGACCTTATAAGGGAGGATAAGGCAAGATGCCGTGTTTATTGATTAAGCGCTTAATACACACATACACACACACACACACACACACACACACACCCATTCATACCCCAATTTCTGTTCTGTGCTGGTATACATTACCAGTCTTATCAATACTCAGATCAACTTGGTGGCCAGCCAAGCTGATCATGAGTAGGGAGCTGGGCTCCTGCCATCCATCTCATCAGACGAACTGATGGCATACAGAACAAGACCCAAAATCGATATGTCTCGCCCCATCTTTTATAGCCATGTCAATTCACCCAGTCCTCTGGGCTTTTGCTGTATTATCACTGTGTTCTTCCTTGAAGGTTGATTGCCATTGTTCTGTTGCTGTTCTGTGGTGGATTCTTCCTGTCTTGGTCTTTTATCTGTCTGCATTCTTCAGCCAGTCACCAGCTGATCTTTTCCTTTTCCACAGACACACTCTTACCCATTCTTTCACACATACAGCACACAAAGGTCAAACACTTATGTCAAGCTACAGAGCAATACAAAATGGAGTTTAAGGCAATGCACAACTCAAGAAAATATATAAGGCAATAGGCAAAAATTCTGTGTGTACAACAAAGTTACAATTAGGCTTAAATCAAGGAAATGATAGAAGCTTTTGGTAAATTTTATGTATTCCCAAGGATGGAGTGCCTTCCTTCAGTTGGCCAGGTGTTCAAAGATCTCTGGGGTCCGCGGTCCTTTATGGCAGACATAGCAAGGGCCCACAGCTCTCCTTTTGCTTTCTTTTTTATGGGTGGTCTCCCCTTTTTTTTTTAGTTGCCTTGACAACAGCATGTCTCCTGCCTTTGCTCATCTCCAAATGTGTTCCTGTTGTTCCAGGTTTCTGTTTCTACCCCTCTTTAGGATTTTCTAGTCATTGATGTTTTCCCACTTCTTGTCATCCTTTCTAGGTTGTATATAGTGTTGTTTACAAAGTGCTTGCTCAAGCAGTTCAGTGCTGGTGTAATCTTCTGGTTACCCAAATCACATACAGCATTTTCCGCTTCTGTTGTACAAATTGGTTACAGAGTCCAAAACTGTTTCAATTTTGCCATGCCATCTGTCAGCAATAGCCCAGTGAATAAGGATCCTTGCCAAGTACAAAATCTCCTCGAGTGAGGGGGCCCCAGAAGCTGGGTCTATAGGTCCCTAGCTAGAGGGCTAAAATGTATGGGGGTATAGGCTTCAGCAGTCACACACACAGGATGACCTTAAGCCACCAGGTGGGGAAACAGAACCCCAAACTGTACATTAAAGCCAAAAACTGCAGTCAGGGGGCTATGCTTGCACCACTTAGGCAGTTGAAGGGATTGGTGGCAGTTGCCTACATACACCCCTGCTGCCTGGGGCTGTCTTTAGCTCAAAGACAGTTGTCTTTAGCTTAAGCTGGAACTCACACTGCCTGGACCAGATCAAGACACTGTAACTGCTCTGATCCATCTCCTCTCCATCCAGTCATCAAAGAGACCCCAGGTAAAGGAATCCATAGCCTCAAAAATCACTGGGTGGGTACAGAGCTTTGCAAGGAGAGATACTCTGCTGCTGCTACTGCTCCTGGGGACAAGTTACCCCTGGCATTGTGAAACTTGTGGGATGGAGGAAGCCCTACAGAGAAGGAGGCTAGGTTCTATATTGCTGCTGCTGCTGCTGCTGCTGCTGCTGCTGTGGGAGCCCCTTAGTGAAGCCTACCCCTGACCTTCTGGTAAAGGCAGGGAGGTTGCAAGCTCAGGAGGCAGATGTACTTCTAGTTCTTCTGGCAGGGTGAGGTTGGTCTGAAACCCTATGCTGGGCTGCTGGTGACTATAGGGCTCCCTTTGCTCCCACAGCTACTGCTGAAGGGACCCTGAGGTTTCACACCACAACCAGAAGGACAGGACCCCCTGGAACCAATTTACCCTCATCCCCTTGCACCATCCATTTTCCAGGTATGGCCCTGGGAGCCACTGGGCACTGCTACTCCTCCTGCCCCTGAGGAACATCCTGGGGCTGAGCTCAGGGCCCACCATGGGCAAAGACACTCCCAGACTGCTGCTGAGATCCCTGGGCCTGGTTCTGCTCCTGGAGCTGCAGACAGACCTGTGGAGCTGCTGTATGGGTCTGCAGGGCACAGCATTCTGCTGCTGCATGGGCTCCAGCCCTGGAAGTGACACTCATTGTTTGCCTGGTGGCTGCTCTGCTTGCCTTGGGGCCATGCTTTCACTAATTATCTCAGAGGGTGACCCTGCGGAGCCAGTGCAGAAGCCTGGTCTGGGCCTTGCTATTGTTTGGCAGGCCTTGTGGGGTGGAGAAGTAGGGGGCTTGACCACTGGATTTGATTCCTCCTGCCTTTTTCCTCTCTCTTTTTCTTTCCTCTGCAGTCTCTGGGATACACAGTTTAGTTCTGCTCCACTTTACCCTGTGGGCTTCCCAAGGGGTCTATCTTGTGGCCCTGTGCTCCTGCAGGATGAGTGAATGGAAACCCCTGAGAGCAGGCTAGAGCCCTGAGGAGTCAGTTGTGGGGAACTGTCCTGTGCACGCTCCTCAGCTTTGCTGCCCTCCCAGCACCCAGCCCTTACAAGTGCTTGCTTGGGTGCTGTAGAGTGCCTGGGGCACATTATTGAGAACCTACATGCTCCTGTGATACCAGACTGGCTTCTTCTGCATCATGGATGCATGAGGTCTTCCCCTGGTAAAAGTTGCCATGGCTTGGCTGTCATGGCTTGGGAAGAAACTTGCAAATGAGCAACCATCGCCATAAGGAAATTTGTTGTTCCTTCATTGGCCCTTTCTTTTTGTCTCTCTTTTTCTCAGATTCATGAGACAGTTTCAAGGTCCAGTTAACTGGGAAGGAGTCTTCAAAATCAAATTTTATCCCCAGTGGGAGGGAGGCCTCAGAGAGAAGCTTCCCATGAACAGATGACAGTTATTTCCCTTACAAAAGTGAGAAAAACTCTTCATCATTGCCCCATGTTGAAGTCAGAAGTCTCTGAAGTCAGAGAAAGGTTTCTAAACCATATTTTCTTACCACAGGCATCAAGCTTTATGCATTTGCTATTTCACTGCTTGGTCACAGTATTGTCAAACCTGTTAGGGCTCCCTCCCTTCCCAAGGGGAAGGTGAGTAACCCACAGGTCCCACGCCAAGGTAAAACAACAAGTGTAACTTTTTATTGCAGAAAAAAAACACACACCAAGTTAATACTGTAAGCTTACAAGCCACTAGTGTGTCGGGCTGGAGGAAAGGCACTCCCCACCCTAATAAGTCTCGGGAACCCCACCCTGTGTCCAGGGTGGTGAGACTACCTCCTTTATCGGGTCCTCAGCCTTGTCCTCCCCAAAGCAGTTCTGCTTGGGGCCCAGTTCTTCTGACTTTTATACCGTCCTTCTTGTTAACTATCTCTTCCAGAAGGGGGTTCGCTTCTAACCTTACTGCCTTTCTGGGATCAAAGCCAAGCCATTATCTCATTTTGCAAAGCTGTCATTTCTAAATAAAAAGCTGTTATCTTTAAGTTCTTCGTGGGCCGAGGCTTTCCAGGGCCGTTGGTCGGGCAAGGACAGTTCCCCTTATTTTCATCTCTGCATATTAGCAAACAGCAGCAGATGCATTAGGTCATTATCCCGTGGCTTCTGGGGTCCGCCAAGCCTAACCCCCCCCCCAGGAGTCAGCTTGGCCTCCTCCCAGAAACCTCTTTGGGATGGGCCTCACAAAACCCAAGCATTGAAAAATTATGAGTCATCCTCCTCTAAAGGTCCCTACCAGCCCCTAACAACTATGAAACAATGAAAAATTATGAGCCTGGCTTCAAAATAAAGTGTTTTTTTTTAAATCACTAAAAGCAGGGGCTTATTTTGTCTTATGGTATTTTAATTGGGTATCTTAGTCTTTCCAACTTTCCTGTGCATCCACAAGTGAAAGAAAATTACTAAAAAAAAAAATTAAATAATAAAAAGAGAGCTATTCCCCCATAATCCAGGAACTGAGATTTTATAAAGCAAACAACAAGCACTGAGATTCCTGCTATGCAGTTGTGAAAGAGGGCAATGCTGTAGTCAGCATTCAGCTTGCTGTGAAGAAAGATGGTGGATCACCTTTGGAGGGGGCAGGCGGGGAGGAGGATTAGGGAAGCAGTGCCATGCCTAACAGCACACATCACTCCATCATGTGAGTTCCCTACTGCAAGAATGCAAGATGGTCTTGTGGCCTATTACAACCAACCAGAGAGTTGGAGTGCATGCCATGGGGAATTGGAGACTGCCGAAAGCAGTGGTTCTCAACCGTCTTAGCCTCACGGCACCCTTGGATAGACTTGCGGCACCCTTCAGAAAATGCCAGCTCTACCTGCAGGTTCTACCTGCTCCTTCACACACTTTATTCCCCCTACCCTCCTCCCACTGACCCCCGCAGCTTATATATATAAGCCTAACGTGAGATAGCTCCAGTTCTCAGCCTCTCATACCTGCTTCCTGACCAAGGCAGGATTAGACCCTGTTTGGCTAAAAAAAAGTTTAGAGCTAATTTTTCAGAACCAACTGGTGGGTTTTTGGGGGGGGGCGCGTTTTGCCTGTTTTATTTTGTTTTTGGGAGGTGGGGGAGAAGGGAAGCAGGGAATGGCAGCTGGAGACATCAGGAAGAGTTTTCAGAAAGGGCTGAGCACACCCCTCTGAGAGCAATGCACCGTTAACAGGTCTCCAGAAGGGCAGCTAAGAAATGATGCACTCAAACTCTCTGGTTGCTTGCAATAGGCCACAAGACCATCTTGCGTTCTTGCAGTAGGGATCTCACATGATGGAGTGATGTGTGCTGTAAGAGCATGGATAGACAGACAGACAGATCAACAGCCAGAAAACCCAGTCAGGAAATATACAACTTTTGGTACCTACAACAACAGATCAACCATGATGTTGCATTGAAATCAGATTGCATTGGTCCAAATTTCTACGTCAGTAGACCATCCATTTGTTTCTTTTTTTATTATCAATAAGTATAAAACATAACAGTCATATGTTCTTTTACATTTATTCTCCTTGGTTAAAAAAATTACGAAAAGGCATGTAAGAAAAACAAAAAACATTGTGGAAACTGAACATCCCAACCGTCCCAACTAGCCTTTGAATTCCAGCTCTCTCAGATGGGATTTTGCAGGCAAGATCTAGCATATCACCTCGCTTCACTGCTCAGGAAAGGAGAGTTTGCTAGCGCTCAGAGGAACAGATTAGGGCTGTATTGTTTGACCAGGGACTATTTTCTGTGCTGGTGGGTAAAGAGGCAAACAGCATAGCTGTCGCCAGGTCTGTGGCTGAAAATACAAACTTTCCCTGTTGGAGAGGAAGGTGTAACAGAGACTCCATAAGTACAGTGGCTTATTTAAAATAAGTTTGTTTAAGTGAAACCTGTTCTTTCTCTCTCTCTCAAGGACAGTCTGTAAAGAATGCCTTCTTGGCCCTGCAAGACACATGGGGCAGAGTCACAGCACCATGAAGTTGTGTTTCTAGTCAGTGAGATAACTCTGGATAAATGGCACATCCTGACTCCACAGACAGATGTCAGGCTCCCTTCCAGGACAGGCCACTGATACCATTGACTGCAGTGCAGATTCATTTGTAACAATGTACATGAGAGAAGAAGCAGACCCAGAGTCAGGGCCTTGGAAATGAGTGACTAAAATAAGCAAAAGCCAAGGCACACCCTACACAGTATGGCTTTGAGAGAGGGAACTGGACAATAATCCAATTCACATGTCCTCCAGGGAATGACTACTGCCTGGCAGGGTGTCTACACAGCACAGTGCAGCAAGTCCTGGAAGCAGCCTAGCTCCACATGAACTAATGCACCCTGGTTTGCAGGCAGCTGTTCTGGCTGCACTACACACCTCAATTATCTCTGCAGTGCTGCACAGTAGGCCTGTGTGAGTAGGCAGCTAATCGATCCGGCTTCGGATCCTAACGAAGCCAGTGCTTCGATCCGGACATGCTGCTTCGGATGCCAAAGCATTCAAAGCTTCTCCAGATCCGAAGCATTGTCCGAAGCCTCACACAGCCCTACTGTGCAGGACCATGGAGACAGACCCTGAGTTCCAGATGCAGGGCAGGGCTCACAGTCAAAATGCAGCATTTCTGTGTGTCAGTGAAGCAAATCTCTTCTGCAGGCTCTGGATAATCCTGGCCATGGAATCTGGTTCTTACCATTTCAGGGGTTTTCTGCAGAGGGCACCCATCCCAGCACTCCTGCACTCAGGTTGTCTTTGGGATTTGACCAGATTGCTTTGCACAGGCTGCTAGCTGGGGCAATGAAAAGGGAGCAGCCAAGAAGATAGTTATCCTTGCCAAGATGATTATCAAAGTTTTTAAAGAGTGGTGGCAGCTGGACAGCAGCGTGACCCCTGGCATGGACCCAGCTCTGCTAGCAGAAGGTGACACTGTACCACTTCCCCCAGACAGCAGCATCTCTGTAAGCAATGCAGTGTCTTTCCCATGGGTTTTGCTGGCAAAGATACGTTAGCTATGGACTACACTCCATTTCCAACACAGCTCTGCAGTCAGAGTTTGGTAATGCAGATGAGGGCAGTCACAGTCACAGGATTAAGCTGTCTGGTGCATTTCTACCTGATGATTGAGTGTAGCCCAATCATCAGGGATCCAACAACAGAGAAAACAAAGAGCAGTAGCCTGGGATAGTGTTTCCCAATGCAGACATCATCCTCTCATCCCTCTCTTCCTCCCCTCCACTCCCCAAGTTTTGGAGTTTCATTTCAATATATCAGCCCCTGGTTTCTGTTGTTTGGGGGAGGTTTTGTTCCAGTGTCTTCACAGCTATTCCAGGAGATGTTGTGGGTGGTTCCCTCTACCAGGGATTTGGACTCCTGCAAGGGGATATTCCTGGTGGGGAAAAAGGGATCTGAAATTAATTTCTTTTCTAGAGATTAGCAGCAAAACATTTGTGCATTAGACCCACCCTGGTATCAAGTGGAGAGGGCAGGGACTCTTTCTATGAACTATAGCGATTCATAATATTTCTTTAGGTGGGGCTCAGACCCAGGACAGTGGTCAAAGAAGTTCTGGGACATGCTTCATGATTACATGGGCTCGCTGTTTGGCCTGGTCAGCAATTTTCTGACCAAATGATATCGTGAGAATTCTTAAGTTTCTTTCTCATTGTGGAAGGAAAGCAAATCATAGATGCTCCATCAGACCAAGCATCTCATTTTTAACCAGACTCTGCTCCCCATGCACTAGCAGTGCATTACTGATGAACCACTGAACCTAACAGTTCAGGTATCAGGAAGATTTCAGAAGAGGGTATAGGCCTGATAAGTCCCGCTTGGCCAGAGTAATGTCATGATGGTGTGAGGGGGAGAATACACAAGGACCAACAGACTCTCTTTATGCCTGAAGAAGGGTGTTGTGCCCAAAAGCTTGTGAAGAACAATTTTTCCAACTATTTAATTGGTCTAGTAAAAGATATCACATCTACCCAAAGAACATTGCCTGCCTATGATGGTGTGAGTGCACATGACTTAGTTGAGCAAGTATTGGGTTGCTATACAGGGTTAGCATTTTGTGGGCACTGACTAACTGCAGTGTTAGGTTAACCAAACATGGAAAAGCATACATGACTAACAACCTGTAGCCAGAAGTATAAAAAAGTTGTATAGCTGCAAGGGATCAAATCACTTGAGACTCCACTGAGCAGTTTTGACCATCGTGAGTCCCTGAGTAAGTGGCAGCACCTGACCTGCTGACCTAGCTTCTCTTGACTCCAAGGCTACATAAGCATTATAGTTATTGTTGTAAATAAGTTAATGTTTAAGCATATCCCAATAAAGGTTTTGATGTATGACTAGAATGATCTCAGTGATCATTAATCTCACTCTCCACAGCAGCTAAAATTTAGAGTAAGTAACAAGGGCATATCGACCCCATTCAAAGAGTAACAGGGATGGGGATTTCTAGCTCAGGTGGTAGCAGGGGAGGTCTTAGGCTGACCACAATTTTTTTAGCACAAACAGAAAATAGGAGAAGCATGTGCTATGTAGCAGTGGAAGCTGCAATCCCACGGGAACTACAGGAGGATGGGTCTTTAGAATAAGACCTGGACATTTCCTACTCTGGAGTGTGCCTGATGTAAGCCACACACTGCAGGTGGCCTTATACAGCGGCAGAGAAAAGCCCTGCAATGTTTGTCCCTTGGAGGGACAGTGCAGCTTTTACCCCTATGCTTTTCAGTTAAGCAAACCTCAGCACTTCAGTACAAGGAGGCCTTTTCCAGCTCTATTCAGTCTCTTTTTCTGGGACATTGGGTCACTCTGGGGTTCAGTTTCCCCACCCTCCTTCAGAGATCTACTAACCCAAAAGATGTCAAGCAGGCGGGAATAATTCTCCTTTACCCATGGATCAAACTGCGAGGGCCAATAATCTTCATTTCCATTCTGATTACTGACAAAGACTTTCCAGCAGTAGTTATAATCTGGAGAAATAAAAACAGTCAGTCCTGTGCTGAGGAAGGCATCATTGGTCCTGGCACACACAGAGATCAGCCAGGCTTAGGGGACTAAACCTATCTTATGCTGTGCAGTGGGCTCCTGTCACACACACAGGCAGCATAGCCAGGCCCAGTTGATGGAAGCTGAGAGCCCATGGCATCTGGTGCCCGTGCTCTCCATAGCTTTCCCATCACTCTGCCCCAGGCAGCTCTTGCCAAACCAGTACCCCTAAACTCAGCTCACTTTTTGCCACTGGGACAAGGTGCTCATTTTTTGAGGGGAAGTTGAATATCCTCTACATTTTTGGGAAAACCAGCAGCAGCAGTACAGTATTTTCAGGGAGGGGAGATTTTGCAGCCAGGCTGGATTAACCCTTTAGTGGGTTCTAGGCAAACAAACTTGTGGGCCCCCAGATGAAGATGAAATGTTTATATTACTTTTTTCACTCTATAATTATAATATGTAAAATAAGCACAACTGAGTCCCTTTTTCACTTATGGCCCTAGGCATGTGCCTAGTTCGCCTATGCGTTAATCTGGCCTTGACTGTAGTCAAGCTGACACTGTTGGAAGAGGCCCATGAAGGAGTCTGATCCCCTCTTGGTGTTCCCTGGCATGTTAGGCGCAACAGCTGTGCTGGTCCAGCTTCCCCCAGCATAAGGCACCCCAGTGCATCTTGGCCCTGAGTTTCCACCTCTAGAAAAAAATGGGCACTTCCCCTCATGGTTTATTCAGCCCCTAGCCTCATCATGAGGATGAGAAGGTACCAGCAAGCATGCAGATTTTGGGGGCACACATGTCTGGACCTTAGTCAACAAGAAACCACGAGGCACCATTATGTGAGAGGCACCAGGGGAAGGATAGAAAGTGGAGACCTCAAAGGGAATAGTTCCACCCCCCAGTGCAACACCTCCCCACCAAGTTTGGCAGCCAGTCTGGTACCACTGACCTGCACAGGAAAGTCTCCATGGTCCATTCCACAGCCCCACTGGGACCAGTCAATGTCCCAACTAGAACCAGTGCCCAACCAACAGGGTGTTCCATGGTCCGGCTGCCAGACAGCTCTGGCCTTTCCAGACCCACTAACCCCATCAGCCATTACCTGCGATGTCCATGACTCGGATGATGACTTTTTTGCTCCTCAAGAGCCTGAGACCCTTGCGGTTCTCCTCCTCTGTGTGGTAGTAGAGCTGTGCCACGTAAATTGTTAGTTTCAAATAAGGGTATTTCTTTAGGAACTTCACAATTTTTGAGGCGCAGTCTGCACAAGGACTCCAGGACAGGTACCAAGTGACAGAGCAACGAACAGGATGCTTCATTGCTTTAAAGATGTTGTTCATGAAGTAGTCTTCAGCATGGATATCCGTACGCTGATTTTGGCACCAATGTAGCCAGGGTTTGCCATACTTCCCCCACTTTATCTCACAGAGCAGGTGTGCCTCCTTTGTCCCGTCAATTGGTTTATAATTTTTTTCAAATGTGTCTCTTGAAATATACTGCCTGGAAGTGGAGGGAGATTGCAGGAGTCACTGACTGCAGCTTCACCATGAGCAGCTCTTCAGTCACAATCAGGACATAATGAGAGGGATAGGGAAGGAGAGGAAAATACATGGAAAGATAGAGGGAGATGCTGACAGAGCGAGGGGGCAGTGGGATCAATGGTTACAGAGAATAATAAAAGCTAGAGCTGCCCTCATAGAAATGAAAGGGAAGTGAAACCTGAACTGTAACCCAGCATCCATCCTGGTTGCAAGCTGGTATGGAGCAGGTGGAAGCTGCAGCTTTCTAATTCACCCCAAGCTGGTTTAGCACTATTGCTTTCTTTATCACAAGCCCTGGCATGTCCCCACAGACCCCTTGTGACTTTGTTTCACCCCTTTCTGCCATGTTTAGGGACTGAGCTCTCAGGTTTGCACGCATGTCATTTTGATACTTTGAGCACTTTTGAAAAGGAGAAAACCACTGATATGTAGTTGATTAAGTTTTTCCTGGGGTGCCCTACAGTGTTAGCACCATTAGGCATATGAACGGTTCCACATGATTCATAAGATAAATTCAGTGATTTCAAATAGGAATCCATTATGTCAAAAACATTCTGACTTGTGGTCTCGCTGAGTTCTTTGCAATGGAAGAATTGCTCTAGTATTTTTCCATAGGCAAAATAACAAGTGAAAATTAAGAGCTGGCATTTTCCTAAGGGAGCTTTGCATCTGAAAAGACTGAAAACCACTAAAATGAATGAATGAATGAATGAATGAATCAACAAACAAACAAACAGCAATTTTCAAGCTCTCCTCATTTGCAAAGGGGCTTCTACAGTTGGTGCCATTCCAAGTGCAGACTGGAGTAGAGGCATAACAAGATCCTTTAATGCCCAGAGCAGGGTGGAGGAGGTGGGGAGAGGGAGGAGGAGTGGAGTCTTACCTGCCCTGGCTCTCTGCATTGTGAAGGAAGCTGCTACTGCTATAGCTGCTGCTGTAGCAAAATGGGCTCAGGCTGCAGCAGCCTCACATTGGGAGCCCACACAGATGCCCTGTTTGCTCTCCTCCAATACATACAGTTATGCTATTGGCAAAGGGCAGTGCCTGCTGTAGCAGACTCCCTGAGAAGGGTGCCATTCCACCTGCCCCTTGCTCCCTAGATATACAGCTAGATATGAAGCTGCACCTGCCTGGCTCATCTGCCCAGGCAGGATGGAGCTGCACCTGTTGTGGCCCAAATATACTGCTCATATTTGCTGCCAGGTGCCCCACTTGCCCTCCCCAGCAGTTATGCTGCTGTCCTGAAAGACAGAGCAGGAGGGAAGTGCTGTACTGATCACCAGGTCTTTTCCAGGAGAAATGTTTGATGCAGACATTCCCTTCTCAGTATTGTCTATGAAATTGCACAGAGGCTGCAAAGCACCAGGGATGGAAGAATAAAGGAGAGTGTTAATGTGTGTGTAAAATTGTGCGCAGTGGAGATGTGCCCTTGCATACTCTCCCTCAAGCCTACTGAAAAAGTGTGGCATAAAAGGGAGAAGAAGTTAACAACCCTTCAGGCAGGAAATAGTGCCAGACAGCCCCACAGGGCACTGCATGAGGACAGCTTGGCAAGTGGGGCATGAGCTCTGAGTGCTACCTAAGGGGAGAGGGGTGCTAGAGTGGATTAGAGGGCATGTCACCCTCCCATCCTTTCTTCTTCCTGCACTTTCCCTGCACTTTCCAGCTCCAGCCCCAGTAGCAATGGCAGCATTGCTCCTGTATCCTGCCCTGGAGCCTCTGGAGCTAGACATGGTGCAAGGAGAGAGGGGAGGGGAACTGTCTCAGGTGCAGTGCTGGCCAGTTAGGCCTCTGCACAGGGCTCCTTTGGGAAAATATTGAGTGACCCCAGGCTTGAGGCCCACCCAGGAACCTAGGAAAAGGGATTACTTCACCTGGGTTCCCTTCATGAGCAGCTTTTCCACACTCACAAGCAATAAGTCCAAGGCTTTAAGGCAAAGAGAAATGTATTGAGCAGGAAAGGGGGACATGGCAAACATTTTTGGGAAAGCCATTAATGATCAACTTCATAATTAGGAGAGACCCTCACTTCTCCTCCAGGGTGTCTTAGCAATAAACCCCAGCTCTCCTCTCATGATGGCGTGGTCATTGAGGTATCAAGCCACATCCTTCCTACCCTTCTCTCTCTTTCTAATTTTTATTGTTCCTTTTAATCCAGCACAAAAATCAGAAATACATATACATGTCAACCTGAACTATGTATGTGTCTGTCTCAAACAATAAGTAATAAAGCACTCTGCTTGTAGTCATATCTCTAATGCCGGTGGCTTTGGAGAGAGCTCAGTAGCATGCAGAGTCCATGTCACAACGGCAGTGCCCTTGCAGGGGCTCCCTCTTCTCTCTATCTACTCCAGCGGTGGCCAAAACAAGGCACGTGTGCTGCAAGTGACACAGGTAACCTATGTGTGCTGCACCTGGTGGACTGAGAAGGGGAAAAGCAGCACAAAGGCAGATAGGACAGGGAGCAGAAAACAGAGAAGCTCTTTGAGCAGGGGAAGGGGACTGGAGTAACAGTGGGGGAGAGTGTGGGGCTACTTTATAGCACATCTGTCAAAAAGTTTGGCCCCCCACTGGTCTACTCTGTGCCTGACTCAGCACTGCTTTCCCCTGCCACTCCAAAGTGTCCTTGCCATACATCTTGCATGCCAGGGACACTTGTTACAGTCGTGATGTCTACTTCTAGTTTACAGTCCCTTTCTCTCTCCCTAACATTTTGTAGCCTTTGTGCAATTGTATAATAGGCTTCCTTTAGAAACATAAAATGCATAAATATATATTCCTTCTAAAAATCTGTGATTTTATACACACATACAAATAATAAAAATACATGCAGACATGAACATATATTGGGTGCTTCCTGATGTTGCTGTTTTTCAGACTTTATCCAGTTATCTGACAGACAACATTTACAACTGAATTAACTTCATTTCATTTACACTAACCCAGCAGCTGCATGAAAACAATTCTCAAAAAATGCATATATATATATATATATATATATATTGATATACATCTCAATCAGTGATTCTCAACTGGTATTCCCCAAGATCTTTTGACTAGTGCCACAAGCAGTTATGAGAAGATTGGGGCAGGCTCGGGCTTGTCCCTGCCTGGCTGCTGCCCAGCCCCCACTGCTAGGTCCTTTTGCAAGCAAGCGCTGTAATGCATTAATTTTTGAAATGGGGTGCCATTCAATTCACAAAAGATATGGAGCAGTACCTCAACTCAAACAGGGTGTGTCTGGAGTCTGAAAAAGCTTGAAAACCATTGATAATATGAAAGCTTCTCTTTTACTCCTTCATCACTAGTGCTTTGCAATGTTTGTCAAGGGTTTACTACACTTTCTTTAAAAGGAACATTCTGCACAAAAATATTTGTTCTTCATATTTTACGTTATGCATTACTTTTCTCTATCATCCATGCTGCATTTGGAGCTGAAGAGAGCAGAAAATGTGGTATCAAGCATTATATTTCAAGGAAAGGAAAAGAGAGATAAAATCTTGCCCCAAATGGCATGCATGTACATAAAACAGCCCCACACATTTTATGCTGAGAGCTCAGAAGAGAAACCCAGATCCATATGACACAGGAGAAGCAGAGCAAGCCCTACAGAGGAAACAGCGGCAAACCATAGTC
>NW_005842580.1:376400-379906 GCF_000455745.1 Alligator sinensis
AGCAGAGTTTTAAGAAAAAGTAAAAGTGCCCCGGCCAGGACAGTCTCCACCGCTCTCAGCTCAGATCTGTTTGCAGGAAGATGGGATGCATTGATCTACAACAGCATGGAGATCACACTCCCACAAGCCTGCCAAAGGTGGCTTCTTACCCTCTCATTTTCTTGCTGCTGCCAGCCATGGCTGCTGTCTCCTAGCAGCTTCCGTTACTCGGCTATGTTTTAAAACTGAAACTTGAGCAAAGGAAGGAAGCACCAAACCAGCCAATGACTGTAGATTCAGCCCTCTTCCCATAGAGACATCTGAGACAGAAGCATTCCTCCCGTGAGCTATTCCTCTACCACAGTGATTTTCAACCAGGGTACCGATGTCTTTGGATCCTTTCAAAGGTGCTGTGGGCTGCTGCACAGTTAGGTGTGCAAACATGATTCCCTAGATCATATAAACATAGAAAATGAGGGTTGGAAGGGACCTCAGGAGGTCATCTAATCCAACCCCCTGCTCAAAGCAGGACCATCCCCAATTAGATCAAGATAAATCTAGAGACTTTCATTCAATTTCAAATACCCATTCTGCCCTGCTGGGCTATCCTGAGTTCTTTGCAGCATTGGAATTGCTTTCATGTTTTTCTGTAGTGAAAAAAAAGATCAAAATTAAGAGCTAGCATTTTCCAAGCAGTGCTTTGAATCTAACAAGGGATGACCTGACTCCAACCAGGGGTTTCGAGTATAGAAGGATGGAAAGCCACTACTGTAATGCTACACTTGTGCCTTGCCTTTCTGCAGCTGGGGTGTTGGTGATAACCAGGTTGGTCTGAGGACATAGGCAGACAAGGGACTTTGGATAAATGCAATATCTTTTATTAGACCAACAGTTGGAGATCCCTTCCAGATGTTGTGAAAGAGTAACTGCATATCTGGTTCTGCTTCCACCCTAATGAATGCTATGACTATTTTAAAGCCTTCCTTTGCCTATAAACACTGGTTTTCGCAAAGTGCTGGGTAGAGATTTGGTGTTTATTCCTTCCATGTGCAGGCAAGGGTTTCTTAAGGTGGTCTCTTTTAAAAGAGATCACCCTAAGAAATCCTGGCCTCTTGGACCAGCACTGCTGTGACATCACTCCATGCAGAAAGAAGACATACGTTTTTTTCTTATTTGGGGGTGGGGGGGGGATTGTTTGTAAAATGCCTCTGTCCCTTGCTACTGGGGTAGTACAGTGATTCTCAACCAGGGAGCAAGGGCAAGCTGGAGTGCCTTGAAATCTTTTGGTGTTGGGGGATACCAGGCAACATTAGCATTGAGGTATGCAAGCAGGATTCACAAGAGATAGACCCAACCAAGGATTTCAAATAAGAATCCATGATCCATGGTGTTAAATTAATAATAATCCTACCACCTTGTGGGCTTTCTTTGCAACAAAAAAATTGCCCTGTGGATTTTCCATGGTCAAAAAAAAATTAATGCAAGCCAAGAGCTGGCTGTTTTCCAAAGGATGACCTGAGTTTCAGCCTCCAGCCTAAGAAGCCTGAGAGCCCCAGGAGCAGTAAAATATGTGCAGGCCTCTTAGCCACACACCTCTGGCCATCAAGAAGTCCTGTAGAAATGTATCTGTTCCCAGCTCTTCCCTGAGCTCCACAAAGCAGCTGCAGTCACTTCTTGGCAGCTGGGAAGGCAAAGAGAGGACAATGCCTCCTTGGAGGGTATTTGGGAACCAGCCTGTAAGGCCCGTCCCGAAAAGGGTTCTGGGAAAAGGTTAAGCTGGCATCCCAGAGTGGGGGGTCAGCTTTGCAGAACCCAGGAGCCACAGGATAATGACCTAATGCATCTGCTGTTTTTTGGGTAAGATTAGAAAGAGGAATTGCTCTTGCCTGACCCAACAGCTCTGGAAAGAGAAACTTTGAAAATGACAGCTTTGCAACATGAAACAATAGCTTTGCTCTAATGCATGAAAGGTAATAATCTTTGCCTTAATCCATAAAAGGTAACAAGGCTAGAAGCTACTTTGATTGGAGAACTCAAAGAGATAGGGAGTGGTAGTGAAGGTATGAAAGTCATGAGAACTAGGCCCCGGTGGAATCACTTCGGGGAAGGACAAGGCTGAGGACCCAATAAAGGAGACCATCTTGCTGCCCTGGATGCAGGATGGGGTTCCCGAGACAAGTCAGGCAATGACTTAGGACAGGGTGGGGAGTGCCTTTCCTCCAGCCCAACGCGCTAGCGGTTTTGTATTGAGTTGCTGCTATTAGACTATCTTGCTGTTACTCATAATAAAAGTTATACTTGTTGCTTTGACCCTGGCATGTGACTTGTGGGTTACTCACCTTCCCCGCCTGGAAGGGAGGGAGCCCTCACAATTGGTGGAGAATGTGGGCATTTAGAGACCCCACTCCTAGGGGGCAGCCTGGCCAGCTGCATCCAGGGAGCTGCAGACATGCTCACGCACCGGGGAAAAACCACAAGTCTTTCTGAACTTAGTAGGAGGGTGCATCCATGGACGTCCTCCGGGGCAAGGGACCTCAGGTTCCTTGCCACGGCTGAAGGAGTTTTTGCCCAGTGGCAGCTGGGAAGGAAGCTGGGAAAAACTGTGTTATTAAAAGGAAACTTTTAATACCGTGTTATAGCAGGTGGCAGAAGCTTTGTTGCCTCCAGAGGACTCGACTCCGGAGTTGGGGGGAGAATGACAGGTGGCAGCGGCCAATCTAGTCAGTGGCGAGGAAGGCCGACCCACTCCACCCGCTTCAGGAACGGAGGAGGAGACGGCCCCCCAGGAGAGGAAGCCCCCTCCCGCGGGGGTGGAGTTAAGTGCAGTTATGAAGCCTAGGAATCAACTGAATCAAGAGGGCAATAGGTTCACCCTATAGGACAGAGAGGTGGTCCCATGGAAGCCCACAGATTTCCACATTGAGCTGGCAGCCTGGGTAAAGGATCCAAAAGAGACCAGGGCCTCCTGGGCCAATAAGGTAGTGGCTCAGGGATCAGACAAATATTTCACTCCCTGAGAGGTGATAACTGTGTTAACCAAAAATTTTCCCAGGGGAATGGTATAAGTCAGCACAGGCCAGTCAGAAGATAGACCCGAAGCTCTCAGGGTTTTATGCTCACCAATTAGTGGGCATTGCACTAGGGACCTTGGAGGCTTGGGAATTAACCAAGGACCGGCATGCTAGAGAGCCTGAATAGATAGATTGGCCAGGAACAGTACGGCAGTTGAGTGGAGATGTATTTATCGAGGCAGCCTTGGGAGGGACCTTGGACGTGGACACCCTGTGGGTTGTAGTCACTGGGACCGCCTGGGAGATCACCATTCATAAAGGATCCAGTCCCTTACAGGGTATTCTGCCGAAGTGCTATGATGTCTGGATGAATTGTCCCCATGCAACAATTATAAAAGAACTGCAGACCCTGATTAATTTGACAGGGGAGCACCCAAAATTGAA
This sequence comes from Alligator sinensis, assembly GCF_000455745.1. Lineage (NCBI taxonomy): Eukaryota > Metazoa > Chordata > Crocodylia > Alligatoridae > Alligator > Alligator sinensis. The sequence continues at coordinate 379,835 of NW_005842580.1, forward strand.
ACAAGTAGCAGTAGTATGGGGGTTGCTAACCGATCAGAAGAAAAAGATCCCCCACTGCCAACTCTGGAAGGA
>NW_005842580.1:379916-386324 GCF_000455745.1 Alligator sinensis
AAAGAGGAATCCTCATAGAGCAGATTGATGGAAAGCCAACAAGTGAGTTGTATCAGTTGTGGAAAGATGACAAAAGAGGGGAGATGACTAAAGATTGCCGCACGGTGGCAGCTGTTCCCTCAGCACCTCTGGAAGAGGACCCCGAGACCATAGTGGGGCTCTACTCTTATCTGAAAAACTTGCACATAGATTAGGGGAGCCCCAGGGAGGGGAAGCAAGGGACACCCTGCTCCTCGCTTCTAGGGGGTACCTTTTTGCCCAAATTAGGATTGAAGGAGGTGAGGTGGAAGGATGGTTTATAATGGATACAGGGGCAGAGGTTATGATATTTCAATGGGAACAGCCCCCCTCCTCCCCCCCCGAATGGATGTCTGGTGGTGCTTAATGGGGTGGGAGGAGGAGCAGTCAAAGGATGGGAAAATTAGGGGAGCGGGAGGTCTCTATGGTAGTGACCGTTACCTGACTCCCGTTGTGGATATTGGGAACCAATGTTTTGAGTTACTGCATTATAGATGGGCCCCACAAGAGCGTGATGGCCTTAGAAAAGGAAGCCCCCTTGCCTGGGGATGGACCATGGGTCTGTTCAGAGTGGGATGTGGGATGTACCAAAGAAGAGATACAAATTGAATTAGAAAAAGCGGTATGACCACCTTTTGTACGTCCCTACCCTTTGAGGCCTGAGGCCGAAGAGGGCATAAGTGAAATGGTTCAGGGATTGCTGCGGGCTGGGCTTATAGAACCCATCATTTCCCAATGGAACTCCCCTTTACGCCCCGTGAGAAAGGCTAGTGGAAAGTGGAGAATGGTAATAGTTTATCGGGAGGTAAATAAAAGGATAAAAACACTGGGCCCGGTTGTCAGCACCCTTCCCGAAATGTGGGATGCGGCTCAAAGGGCAGGCGCTTCCCACTTTACCTAATCAACATCTCAAACTGTTTCTGGGCAATTCCAGTGCTGGAAAGTGACCGAGATGTGTTCACTTTTATGTTCAGAGGAAAACAGTACTGGCCACTGCGCCTGCCCCAGGGCTGGTGCAATTTGCCGATACTAGCACACCAACAAGTGTGTAAGGCCCTTGACTCCCTGCTGCGTGTTCAAAGCTATGTGGATGACATTTTAATTTGGGCAAACACTCCTGTGGAATGCGCTGATATCTCCCACCAGGTACTACAGGCTCTAGGGATGCCATGGTTTGGGGTAGATAAAAGGAAGTTTCAATGGGTGCAGTGCTCAGTAAGATACTTGGGTATGAAATTGGATGCCCGAGGCTTGGGAATCCTAGAACAGACTAAAGAAGCATTAGCCCAACTTCCCCCACCCCACACTTGGAAAGAACTGCAGTCCCAATTGGGATTGATGGTATCTGACTTTGCGAGCCTGGCACACCCCCTCTATCGGGCGCTAAAGGTCAAGGGTGACCCATGGGCACGGGGAGAAGAGGAAGAAGGGGTTCACCAAGAAATGCTGCGGGCTATATTAGAGAGCCCGCCCCTACTCCCTCCAGACCCTAGCACGCCCAAATATGTGAAGGCAGGGGTCCAGGGGGACAACCTTAGTGCGGTGTTATATCAGTGGAGTCGACAAAGGTGGAGAATTGGGAATTATTGGGAGCTTGGAGTCAGGCACTATCTAATACAGAAGCCCACTATGAGCCACTTCAAAAGGAAATGTTAGCAGTGGTTTTTGGACTAGAGAAGGGGGTGAGGTTGGTGGGAGATGCCCCCCTAAAGATTCAAGCACAGCCCAGGATATTGACCGCCTTAAGGAAAGGCCCGCCCGCGGAGTCCCTCCACCAAACCCGGTGTTTAAAGTGGAGCCTACAGCTAGCCGGGTACCCACACTGGGAGGCAGGGGGAATGTTGAAAAATCCGGTACTCCCTTGGTTAGAGACACCTGCAAAGGGGGAGACTATAAGCCCAATAACCTCCACAGAAAGTTTTCACCCTGCGGATCCTCAAGCTCTATTTACTGATGGGGTGGCGGATGGTGTAATGGCAGTATGGGCTTTGTACTGCCCCTTCTTGGGAGAATATGGGAGGGGTGAAATACAAGGGAGCACCCAATTAACAGAACTGAAGGCTGTAGAAGAAGCAATTGCTTATGGGATTGATAAGGGTTGGACGGAAAAAAGAGTGTATATGGATAGTTGGGTGTGTGCTAAGGGGGGCCACTGAATGGATCCCTTATTGGAAAAAAGCTGAATGGCACTTGAAAGGCAGACCTGTATGGGGAATAGAAATCTGGCAACATATTTGGGAGATGAGTGGCCAAATTAGGGTGGCCATCCAACATGTGGCTGGACATCAAGGGGATGGTTCTCCAGAAGTGATTGCAAACACCAAGGTGGAATCGCTGACACGCCCTTCCCGCATCAACTCTTTGGAGACAGCACAGACAGCCCATGCATTTGCCCATGAAGGGGGAAAAGGGATGTGGAGGAGGCTTTGGCAGGAGGGCTACGGAGGCGGATGTGCGACAGACCCTGGAGGAATGTCCGGCTTGCAGCGCTCACCGACAATCCCCATACCCTGGGAGGGGGCAGATAGATGTTCGAGTCCTAGACCTGGGAGAGGAGTGGCAAATGGATTTTGTGGGTCTCTTAAAGGTAAGTGAAGGGAAAAGATATATATTAGTAGCTGTGGATGTAGCCACAGGCTGGCCAGAAATCTGGCCTACTATGGAGGCCACAGGGGAAACGGTGGTTCGAGCCTTGAAGGAAATAGAGGCCTGTTTTGGGAAACCACGCCATTTAAAGACTGATAATGGGTACCATTTTAAAAACATGGTAGTGGGGCGATGGTACGAGAACTCAAGGGTAGAACATTGGTTGGCATTCCTTATCATCCACAAGGCCAGGGAAAGGTTGAGCATTTGAACCAGGAGTTAAAGAGGAAACTGGAAATAGTGCAAGAGGTTTTTGAAAAGGGATGGGTCCGGCTAATTCCTTGGGTATTAAGGGCCTTGTGAATGTGAGGAGTAGAGTGGGGAACTAGCCCTTTCGCCCAGATGATGGGCTGACCCCCATGTTTCTGGTGGGTGGAAGGAGGAGGTGGAGCTGGGTCTGGAAAAAGGGGATAAGAATCGATCCCTCCAACCCGCTTTAGGAGCGAAAATAAAATTTACTTCCCAACCAGGTCAGAGAAGAGAGCAAGAGGGTTTGGTCTTGGCTTGGGGGCAGGGCAACACAGTGTTGGTAGGGACCCCCCACAAGTAAATATTGGGTCCCTGCTAACCAAACAGCTGTTTTCCAGGAAACACCATGACAGCCTGGGTGCTGCTGCTGATGGGGCTAAATTGGACTTGGGGCGCACATTACTATCCTGGCTGGTGAAAACCAACCTCCTGTGTGCTGCTTCTTAAGGCTATGTGGCCCAACACTTGTTGCCCCGCTATGGCTCACCAAGGGTAAGTATCTGAAGTGTTTCTGTTACACGCTTGGAATTCCACTGACCTCCAAAGCTGGCAGCTGGCGGATACTACCAGCAGTCCGTATGGAGCGCATTGGTGCGTATGGATCAACACAACTAGATCGAAGGGAGCACAGCTGTGGGGTGCCACCCACCGCAGAGTGTATGTATCGGCTCCAAAGGAGAATGTTACATTCCACTACAAGGTGACTGTAGCCCCGGGTACCAATTTGACTCTCTTGGCCAACGATGACGATTACATCACTGAGATTGAGGAGTACCAAATTCTCGGTGCGGAAGGCACTTACAATCATGCCGTGCGCAATGGATAGACTTTGTGCTTGTATTCTCTAATATTGTGGGATTGCTAGATTGTGAGCCAGGAAGGCATCCCATCCCTGCAGAGGTATGGGAAGCCTTGTGTGGACAGGCAGAATTTCCTCATCTTAACTCAGGACAAATACAAGGTTGCGAAATGGAGGGAAGATCTCTTTCTGGATTTGGGTGGGTCCCACCTACCCAGAAAAGATTCCTAGTTTTGGGAGCTAGGGTCCCAGAAAACTTTGTTGTATTCTCCTCACTGTTCTTGGAAAGATTTGTAGTCTTGCAATGGGAAATAATGTCACCCGGACACATCCATGGTGCAGCAAATGGGCAGAGCCCATTCTATTGGCCTGGCTAGGAAATCCCGGATTCATAGGAAATTTCGTAGAGATGCAGCAACCGTCCTGGGTTCAGTGGGAAGTGCCAGAGCGGCGCTTAACCAAATGGATATAGAGGTAGTGAGAAATAAGTTTGCTAGGATGAGATAACTCACCCGCCAAGCATTAGAGGGTCAAATTGTGGCTAATGTGGAATATCAGGAGAATCATGTTAAAACTATAATAGTGGCAGTGCAATCACTCAAGCAGCTACATGCCATTATGCATTCAGTGTTAGAAGGGATGCAAGACTTAGCCAATGAAACAGGTTCCGCCATATCTTGTGTAACTATGCAAACCTTCGTATTACACCAATATGAAAGACAGGCACTTTGGATCAAGTCAGGGGATCCAGCAGTCACATCCAATTCCTATGCAGAATGGTGTCCCGAGTGTAAACCCCTCTTTGCGAAGGTCATCTCCTCTGGGATTAACAAGCCCTTGACAGGATATATTCATGTAAGATCAGTGGGAGTAGAGACCAGAACCTGGCCCCTCTATGACTATGTCCCAATTCCGATAGTGTTGGCAGGGAGGGTTTGGGCCTCCAGGTCCCCTGCTGAATGGGTGACTCAGGCAGGAGAGCTCCTTGACCCCAGAGGGTGCGAAAAATGGGGCCGTCATGAATGGATGTGCTATCATGAAAATTTCCTAATGGACCCTTGTTGTCTACATCAGGATAGTGTGGGCGATTGTGTGTTAGGTGGAATCTTTAACCAAACCACTGTAGTAGTGAACAATGTCATTGGGTGTCTATGTGTTGCTTCAGTGACCCCGGTAACTTGGAACAATGGGAATGTCTCCCAAGCCCCTGTTAGAGAGTGCTGTTGTAATGCTACTGCTGTAGAAAGTGGAGGACATATTTATGCACAACCTACCTATTCACGTTCCTTAAGTTTAACCAAGGTCTTCCCAGTGAATTGGACAATGTCATTAGGCCCTTCTTGGGAGGCTGTCTATCAGAAACTGGGGGGGGCACGGCGACTGCCTGCAGGTGGCGATGACGGGTCTGGCGGCAGTGAGTGGGGACCGCCAGCAGGCAGCTGCCACAGAGTTGGCTGCAGGGGGGTTCGCAAGCAGCAGGAAGAGAGCGGGACCACCCACAGCTACTGCCAGCAGCTTTGGCAGCGGCCAGTCTCAGGGGGGCACATGCCACCCCGTGCCCCTTCTTCGCATCACCTATGCTCAGAGGCATCCAAACCCCAACCTTCCAGTCTTGGGCTTGCACGCAGGATGCCCATCAGTGGATTTGGGAGTATCTGAAGCCCCAGGCTGAAAAGTGTGGGGTGGAGGATACTTGACACTTGTGCACCACATATGCTGTTTGGACAATTGAGTTTAGCTCCCTCAAAAGGATTCGGAACTGATTTGGCTAATTTGACCTGGAATATGAAAAATTTTCCAAAATAAATACCCTCTCCTCTAGAAGTCAGTTAAGACACCCAGAGAGTGACTTCGGTTTTACATATGCTGTATCTATTAGCTGCCTGAAAATAAAATGAAGTTTATTTTCTACCTAAGAGGATTTTTACCATCTTGGATTTGTCCTCAGCCTGAAGAAGGGTGTGTGTGCCTGAAAGCTTGCCAAGAAAGATAGGTTGGTTGGGTTTTTTTGGCGATTTCTTAGTGGGTCTAAGAAAAGGCATCATCTCTGTACCAAGAGTTCTGGCATTTGGCATTTCTTTTTGTCTTGGACCAATGCACCTACCAAATACATCCCTCAAAAATTAGCCTACATTTTGCTGGGTTGTTGATTGTAGCCGTGTTGATCAAAGGACATAGCCAGGCAAGGTTCTTTGAGTAGATGTGATCTCTTTTATTAGACCAACTATTATTTGATTAGTGGGTCTAATAAAAGAGATCACATCTACTCAAAGAGCCTTGCCAGCCTACATTTCTAACACCTTTACTATTCCTGGTACATGGTACCAAGGTTGAAATGCTGGTACAAACACGGTCACGATGGTACAACCCTGGAGGGGAGCGGGGAGATGGGGAAGGAGGGGTGTGCGAGGTGCCCCCAGGAGCGCAGGGCGATGGCGGAGAGGGCGGGAGCTGCCTCCTCTCGCCCCAGCGATGCGGGGTACAAAGCCGGCGCTGCCGCCGCGCGGGGCTCTGCGTCCGGCCGTCGCCGGGGCTGGGGCATCAGCAGAGTCGGATCCTCGGCAGGCAGCGGCCTTTGAGCTCTGTAAGTTTCGCTTCGGGAGGAAACGAAAGTAGAAGGCGGAGCGGCGGCGCGGCCATGGGGGAGCACTGGCAGTACGCGGGCAGCGGGTAAGGGGGCTCCGGGCCGGCCCGCC
>NW_005842580.1:386341-410399 GCF_000455745.1 Alligator sinensis
CAGGGCTGCGGGCTCCGCTCCGGGCCCCGGCTCGGGCAGCACCGCTCGCTGCTGGGGACGGACCGAGAACTGAGGCGGGGTCCTGTGCCCCGCTTGTGCCCGCCGGGCCCGGGCTGCTCTCGGCCCCCCACGCCAAGTGCGCCTTGTGCGTCTTCTTCCCTTCCCTTTTCTTTTCGGGTCTTTCTTCTTTCCTTCATTGTATCTTGTCTTTTCGCTTTTCTTTTCTTATCTTGTGCTTCTTCTTTAATTTTCTTTTTTTTCCCTTTTTTCCTTCCTTTTCTTTTATTGTATTTTTCTTTTCTTTTCTTTTCTTTTCAGGCTGGAATATATCCTGCTTCTGCAACTTTCTGCCATCTGCCAGGCCCCAATCCTTCCTTTTTAGCAGGCCAGATCATCATGGATCCTGGTTTTCTTTGATTTTGCACACCACCCTCCCCCCCCCCCCCCCCCCCCCCCCCCCCCCCCAGCCACAAGCACAAACAGACTATATGATTTTAACCTATATTTTTGGCATGGGCAATAGCCCAGCTCCACGTGTTCTCATTCAGTGACTAGCCTCATACAGACAGAAAAATACATAGGCCCTAAACTGTTCCCCAACTATATAAGTCATCAAAGCAATTTTAAAATCAGGGGCTTCAAAACAGCCTCAAAATGAAATCATAGAATCATAGAAGTAGGGTCGAAGGGACCTTGTAGATCTTCAAGTCCGACCCCCTGCCTGGGCAGGAGAGAAATTGGGCTCAAGTGACCCCAGCCATGTAGGCATCGAGCCACTTCTTAAAGACCCCCAGGGTAGGAGCCAGCACCACTTCCCTTGGAAGTTGGTTCCAGATCCTAGCCGCCCTAACTGTGAAGTAGTTCCTACGGATGTCTAATCTAAACCTACTCTCCAACAACTTGTGAAATGAGGGCAGTCGAAATATTTGGAAAGTTTCTCAACGTTTCGAGTTTCGAAGCTCAGGCTGGACTTTCCTGCAGGGAAACAGAAAGTAAGGAGAGGGAGGGGGAAGAGTGGGGAAGGACTGCTCTCATATTGACTGTGTAGCTGGCCAGTGACTGTGATCCTTCCCTGAGGTCCCTTCCAATCCCAGTGCTCTGGGGGAGGGATGGAAAAACAGCAGAAAAGGCATCTTTGTTTGAACTGCCTTGCTTTATAGGAAGGGAGATACATTTGTACCTTGCGGCATAGACTACACACCTTAGAGAATGTATATAGGAATGCAGATACATGTATATATTTGTATAAAAGCAAGACACTATGAAACACACCAGGAAGCATGGTAGAAAGGCAGGTGGCAAGCCTTCAGGGAGGGGTGGAAGAGTGGGTACAGGGAGAGGTGTAAGCCTCACCCCCCAAACTGAGACACAGCCTCTTGCCTACCACTAGTAGGGATGAGGCTTTCACAAGCAGCAAGGAGAGGGGAGCAGTGCCAGTGCTACTGCCTGTGCCCGAAACTGCATCGCCTCCAAGGGCACCAGCCATAATGCCTCCACACCACCACCATGACAACAAGCAGCAGCACCAGCATGACAGTCTCCTCCACCCCCATTACACTTCCCGTGCAGAGCCTTCCAGTGTCAGAGGAAGAGCTGGATCTGGACCTGAGTGCCCTAGCAAGGGAAATTCTGGGGAAGGAGGGGGAATCACCTGAGTTTGTGCTCTACAACCTTCATGTTTTCCATAGAGCCAGGTCTCCTTCCTCACAAGGCACTTCAGAGGAGGCTGAGCTAGAGGTGTGACCCCCTTGGCCTACTGGGTAAGCCACAGCCAGATGTGGCCGGATCTGGCCACAGTTGCCCATGAACCCTGTCCTGTCCACCACCCAGTGTGCTGAGCGAGTGGGTGTTCAGCATTGCTGGGGATGTAGTGACACCCCACTGCACCTGTTTGGATTCTGGTTTGGTGGAGCAGCTGGGGTTCCTCAAGGTGAACCTCCTGCTGCTGGGGTTCCCCAAGCTCCAGGTGCAGACAGAGTGAATGCCACCCTCCTCACTCCATCTGCACTTATTTCCTTTTTTCATTTTTTAAGAGTCATTTAATGCCCCACTCCCAGAGCTGGAGGGGGCACTCACTGCACCACCAGCCAGCAGGGGAAGGACATGTCCTGCTGAGCTTCCATGCCAGGACAAACTTGGAGGTATGAGCTGGGGCTATGGGGAAGGAGGAGGCCCAAGGTCCTGGACATGACCACTAAAACTGCACTCTACCAGGGTCGGGGACTGCTTGGTGGGACTGCTGATGGTGCAGCAGCCCCAGGAAATGCCAGGACCAAGGATCAACCTGATGAAAGGCGGGTAGGAGGCTCCATAACCTCTAGCTACTACATGCATGCATACAGTCCTGGCTGGGGAAAGCCCAGACCCCATCATGTCTTTGACAGGCCTGAGGCTTGCTGGTTGCAGTGGAGTTGTGAGGCTCCAGGTGAGCTCAACTTAACTGCCTGGGATGCAAGCTTTTGGGTTGAAAAACCCTTTGTCAGGCTGAGAAAGCACCTGCAGTTGGTGTGTGTGCTGTTTCTGGATGGAAGGAAAAGTAAAGAAGTCAGAGGCTGTCATGCAATGCAGGCAAGAAAGCCAGTCAGTGAAAATGGAAATGGAGGCGTCAGAGAGTGTTTACCGCGAAGCAGATAACATTAAATGATTCAGCACTGTGAAGGTAGGGTTCACAATCACTCTGAGGTCCCCTCCCTGCACTCCCTCCTGCTTGGCAGAACATTATTCCAGAAAGTAGTCAGCTGAGATCTCTGTGATTATAACAGCCTGGCAGTGGGTCTGTCCACAGTGCTCAGCTGGGATTGCCACTTCAACCTGGGCACCATCTAACATCTGGGTGTCCAGGAAGATTTCCCTTGCCTTGCATATAGCGTGGAGGATACGGGTGGCAGAACTCCTTAAGGTTTATGTAAGCTGAGGCATGATGAGGGAGTCACAGAATGAGTATATGAATCCCACGGATGGCCTCCACACAGCTCAGGAGGCCATGGTGTTCAGACCTGGAGATTATCTAATGCAGATCTCCAAGCCTGATGAACCAAAGCCCTAAATCCTCAGTTATTATACTACACACCCATCATCACCATTGTCTATCCCCTGCCAAACTGGAACAGAGAATGTCGATGTGTACCAGTTTCTAAGTTACCATGGCCACATGTCTTAATGGACACAGGACATCGAAGCCTCATGTCCTGGTGCTGGAGCAGGGGGGCCAGCGCAGCATAAAGGTCCAAGAAGGTACCACAGGACGTTCTAAAGTTCCACTGCCACTGCTCATTTTGAGCACAAGTTACTCCCACCAGTCCATGCTCACCAGTAGTGCCCAGCTGCAATGAGTAGGGGTCCACCTAAATCCTAGTGGGATTTACAATGTTCGCAGGTTGATCGTGGCATAAAGTTCTAATTCTGCAGTCATTTCGTGGCTGTTCCACCCTTGGCAGTGATTGGTGCAGAGGCCCTGTGGGGGTAGGGATGAAGGTGTGGCCATCATCTTTGCTGGCTGCCCTTTGTGCAGTCCTGCCCTTCAGTGCTGATTGGTGGAGAGGTCCCATCTGGAGGAGGACAGCAAAGGGGGCAGCCACCATTTTGTCTCCTGCCCTTCATGCTGCCCTGCCAGCCGACACCTACCCCTGGCAGCAAGGACTGCTAGCTCCCACTGGGGAGCCAGCATTTATTTTATTAATGTTTTGGTGTTGTTGATTTCATGGCCAATCACAGATTTTGTGGTTTCTGCAAAATCTGTGAATTAAGTAGGTCCCCAGCAATAAGGTAAAATTTAGTACTGAGCCTGCAGATCAGTGGCTTGTGTGATGGTGTCTTCTGCCTCTTGCAAGTGGGCAAACATGATGCCCATTGCAATATCATCATGCTCAAAGTAGTGCCACCCAGGACCAGGAGCTCAAGCTACTGAAACATGGAGCACCTGTGAATTACATTGGCCAGGGCAAGGATTTGCTCAGTTCTGCCACTTCTCATCTCCAGAAAACAATGGAAATCCAGTCCTACTTGGGACAGTCAGTCAAGGGGGAATTGGAGACCCCGTGCCTGGCCAAGGAGGTGTTGGAATTCATGTCCTCAGGTGATCAGCCAAGTCAATGCTTTCCTCTGTGCTCAGCTGTTTTTGGTTACCATTGGAAATATAAGAAAGAGGTGCTCTAGCAAAGCATGCCAGGATATCTGCTTGCCAGCCCTCTAGTGGCAGAGGGCAAGCTGTGCAAGTCAGAAATCATAGTAAATATTACCGTGCGACTGCTCAAAATACGTTCTAACTTTAATACTGCATAATATTGCACAGATTAAGTATGTGCCCCTGCTCCAGGCGCTCAGCACTGGGGTAGGACCCAGGAAAAATCTTTATGCTCTCCATTCTGCCTTCCCAAAATGAGGTACAAGTCTTATTTGGGGTGGGGTGTGATATGTGAGAAAATTTGGCATGGGGCCCTACTTCAGTAGGCTTGAGTCAGGATGGCACAAACTGTGTAAAGGCACTTTTCTAAAATGTACAATTTTACACCCATATTAACACTTAATTTATTCCTCCATCCCTGGTATTTTGGAAGTTTTGTGCAATTTCTTGGTAAGACAATATTGAGATGGGTAGGTGTTGTGTATCCAGTGCCTGTATGTTAGTTCTGCACTGTCAGCAGAAGGTGCTGCTTAAATTGCATTATTCCTGTATTGTTCTGCTTTACCCATATAGTGTTAGAAAATTGGTTGTTACTAATAAACATGATCCCTCAGTTCTTCCTTGTGGGATCCCTTCAGGACAGGAACCCCACAGATACACTACATTAAACATTTCTTCTCGATAGACTCAGTTGTGGGTACAGCATTTCCCCTCCTGCTTTGTCCTCCAGGCTGTACTTGGAATGGTGCCAACTGCATAAGTTCCCTTGACAGTTAGCAGAGCTGGGAAATAACTGCTTTGACTGCTTCCAAGAAGGAAAAACTTAATCAATTAAATGTCAGTAGATTTCTTTTCAGAATTTCCAAGTGTCCAAACCAGGTGTGTGCAAACCTGAGCGCTCAGTCCCTGAACCTGGCAGAAGGGGTGTGTGGGCATGTCAGGGCTCTGTGATGAAGAAAGTGATAGTGCTAAACTTGGGGGTCGGGGGGTGGAAACCTGCAGCTTCCTCCTATTCTGCATCACTTTGCTACTAAAGTGGGCATCAGGATGGTTTAGGTCTTGCTCTCCTTTCATACCTGTGAGGGCAGCTGTAGCTTTTGTTCTTGTCTACTGCTCTGTCTGCTCCCTCACTCTGCCTGTGCTTCTCTCCTTGTGTTCCCCGCTCCTTCCCCATCCCACTCCTTCCTTCCTGGCCAGGACTAGAGAGCTGCTATAAAACTGCAGTCAGTGACTCCTTGCAATCTCTTTCCTATTCCAGGGAGTATATTCCCCAGGACCAGTTTGAGGAGAATTTTGACCCAAGTGTCCTTCTAGCAGAGACACACCTGCTCTCTGAGCTAACGTGGGGTGGCAGACCTTATAAGCACTGGTATGAAAATACTGAACACTGTCATGCAGAAATCCACTTCCTGGAGAACTTCAGTTCCAAGAATAGATCCTGCACCATCACCTGGTACCTGTCCTGGAGTCCCTGTGCGGAGTGCTCTGCCAGAATTGCAGACTTCATGCAGGAAAACACTAACGTGAAATTAAACATTCATGTAGCACGGCTCTACCTTCATGATGACGAACACACCCGTCAGGGTTTACGGTATCTGATGAAGATGAAGAGAGTTACCATACAAGTCATGACCATCCCAGGTAATGAACTGTGGGGCTGGAGGGGCAGAATGGTTCAGAGGGAAGTATAATAGGACACAAAGGACTTGGGGCAGAATCCTGTTTCACCAAGGAGATGATAAGTGCCAATTAAACATTACTTACTTGCCCAGCCATATAACTGTGATCCTATCCCACTTTTTCTCCAGGTAGAAATCACATTTACCTGGATAAATGTATTATCTAGCTACACCTCAGCCTGGTAACTTGCACCTGCAGCAATGAGTGGCAGGGCACGGAGCTAGGTAGGAGGGTGAGGTTCTCAAGGCAGGATCAGGTGGAGGGAGGCCAGAGACCAAACAAGGACATGCTTCTGCACTCCACGGTATTAGCCTGTGACAGGACCCACATGGAGTGGGCAGCCCTCTGTCTCATTACAGCCAGTCCTGTTGCCCTCAGTTTTCTTATAAACTTCCCCCCATCCCAATTTTCCTGCTATGCCTTGATGTGCAAGTGAATTAGGAGGTATCCTGCTTCTATACTAGGTGGAGGAGCCTGAAGACCCCATCCCCCTGGACTGGCAGGGGCTCTGGTGCTTACAAGCCCCAGGCTATTATGTTCTGCTTAGATTGTATACAGCTGTAACCAAGAGTTCAGCTTGTTTGGAGGGCTCAGTCTCTCTGGGTGTGGGGTCCTTGTGCCCTCTGGTCCTTTTCCCAGTCTATTAACTCCCTTCTTGCTTCTGCCTCTCTGGGGTCTAGACCCCAGAGCCCCAGTTTGCAAACCTACAGCCTATCCTATAGGCCCCATTGGCACGTCCTTAGACCCCAAACATCCAGCTCAGGTTCCAGCTTTGAGATGTTATGCCTGCACCTGTTGGCCTAGTCCTTTAACGAGAGTCCCTCTCACAGGATACTCTCTCCAAGCACCCTGTTATGTGAACTCCTTATCTACTTCTAGCTGATTCTGGTCCACCAGGTGTCCACAGAATTGAAATTCTAACTTAGGCTCATCCCCAGTGCAGGGAAAATGGACACACCAAAGATTTCAGCCCTCAGGCTTGCTAGTCAAACAAAAAATACCAGCTGAGACTTATTCCCTGCTTCAAGTCTATTCACTTGGTCTGCAGGGGCCTTTCCTCAATCCACCAAAAGTGAGCCACTTGCTTCTGCAGTCTGAGTCCCTCTCTCCTGTGGTAGGCTTTTATACCCACTAGCCCTTCCCTTTCTGGTCACAGGACCCCTTCTGCTTCGCCTGGTAGAGGAGTCCCTCTCTGCCAGTGATAAGCTTGCTACTTGGCTCCCTCTGCCTCTCCTTAGGCTCCCTTTCAGGCCTCTGGCTCCTAGTGATCCCAAAGGTTTGAGTCTTAAGGGGGCCATGCCAGCTTTCCAGGTTTTTTCTGCCCTTTTCCCATAACAGGGATTTAATTTCCTGTTACATAGCCATTCCATGCAGATGCGCCACCCAGAGTCAACTATGGCCTTCAGCCTCAGGGATGCCCAAGGTCTGCCCCGGCCATGAAGCCAGACCAGGCTAGGCGCTAGTGGTGCCTCTGAGGGGCTGAATGATGGGTTCTGTATACAGTGCTTCCACTCATGGCAGATGCCGTGTGCCACCTCTGCAGCCTGCTGCAGGACAACCAAGAGGTGTCTGACCTCACTATTGATGCCCAACAAAGTTAGCACTGTCCCAGCCATATTGACCCTAGGCTCTTATCAGAGGGTCAGTGCTGAGACAACTGGCATCGATCAGTCCACAGCCCTGCAGATTTTAGTGCCTGGAGACAGACTATGTGGGAGGCTCTGCAAAGAGACAGGTCTACAGATTGACCTGTTATTGCTTATAACCCAAAACACAAAAATAAACATGTATTACAGTGTCCCGTTGGCTACCCACAACCACACAATAAAGATTCACACCTCTTCTAGCTGGAGAGATTAAAAAGTCGGGAGGAGGGTAGCATGCAGACTGGCAGCAGATCCTCAGTTTGCTTGGTTCTCCAATTTTCATCCTAGCCTATACCCTCTACTTATAGATGGATTTATTATTGTAAACGTTCTCTGTTTGGTTTTTTTCACATTTTTTTGTTTCACTGAAACGTTTGCAACTAAACTGAACCAACCTTCTCACGGACCAGGGAGATGTCAGTTAGCTGGGATTTATGTCCTTGGGAAAATTCTATGAAATCTATGAAATCTATGAAATTTACAGTTCTGGAAGAGAGGATTTCTTGTCTCCTTCCCTTACCATCATGGAATGTTGCTTGCCACTATTCTGTTTCCTTTTCACCTTGGTTTAGGATCCTCACTGACAAGGCTGTTTTGTTTTTACAACTTATCTGAGAAACTCAACATAAATGTATCTATTGTTGCAAAACTACATCTGATATATTTGGTTACATTAATCACTACTGCTAAGATTTTAAGATAAATCTATGATATATATCTGGATTATCTATTTTAAGGTCTTTTTTATAATGTCTCCTTTCAAGCTTTGTGGGTTTTGCACTTCAGTCTCATTGGTTTAGGTGGACAGGTTGATTGTTCCCTTTATTTTGCTGACCAAGCTAGTTGAAACAGCTGCAAAGGTTCACTCTACAGTTGCTCAGAAAAAAGGCTTTGTGGCTTTTGCTTTAGCTACACTTCTGCAGTTTGGCCTAGCCCTTCTGAAAATGGCCACGGCTGGCAACAGTGCACAGATTTTGTGCTTGTGAACAGTCACTGCAAATACACTATGCATATGATAGTGGTTGGCAGCGCCTGCCACATCTTCCCCAACATCATGGTTAGGTTCCTCACATCCAGCCATGACATCTCTGTAGTTTCAGTGCAGTGAGATTGTGCCCAGATGACTGCTATGGAGGAAGATCCACCTCTCTGTCTCTTGCCTCAGCTGCTCAACCCCTGTAGCCAGCCTCCTTTGGTGGGTGAAGTGTCTCTTACGCTGACCTGCAGCCTGACCCAGTCCTTGACTGGAGCTCCTGGGCTGTGGCTCAGAGCCACCTCTTTTTTGTCTTTGCAGAGACGATCCTGTTTACTCACCCAGCCACAGCTCTTCATCCCCCATGCGTATCCAAATGGCTACAAACCCCAGCCCACAAGCTAGATTCAGCTCCCAGGTCTGCAACTTTTGGCACAGGGAATCCCTACAGGTCAGAAAACTTGGTGGCTGGAGAGTGGTGGCATCATTCACCTGCTGCCAAATTTCTGGACCTGTAGGGAGCCCTGCAGGCTGAATATCATGGGCCTGTGTGCTGCAGGACCCTGGGGAGATGGATAGGGGTGGTGAGGGGCCTGGTCCTAGCACATGAGAACAGCATAGGGTCCCAGGGCCTGATTCTAGCACATGGGGGTGGACAGAGGCAATACAGGGCCCAATCCTGATGTGTGGGGCTCAGTCCAGCCTCCAGACTGGCTCTGTGCCACTCATCCAACCTGTGAGGCCAAAACATTGTGCACCACTGCGCTATATGACTGTTGGAATGCACATGACCCAGTCAGTAATTCAGCTAAAATACCATTATTAGCTCCAAAGGCCAATAGTAGCTGTACAGGCACCTTAAACAAACACTCTAAAATACTATAACAAATTACTGACTGTACATGAGATAGCAATCTTACAATACTGCTTGATGACTGCACCCACACAGTAATTACAGTTACAAGCACTCGATCAGAATCCTTACTAGCGAGGCAGATTGTAGCTGTGCCATGCTGATTGGGTCCAGTAGATCAGCTCAGACTAGCAAGAAGCCATCTTTCCTGTCTCTCTTTTCCCTAGATTACTCATTCATTACATCACCTTCTTCTGAATTCTAGAAATTGGTCAGTACTAGCCCAGACTTTCACAGACCCAATACACAAAACCTTTTTACTTCGTTCATCCTTAGTGGGTCTCTGTAGACCTCCTGGAGCCAACTTCCTTGACATCTTGGTGAACCTATTTCCTTCCTGTTGTTCCCACACCTTTTCTCTTACATTAGCACATTTATGGCTTATCACACTTCATCCTGCCATCATTTGCATTTTGCCTATCTGTATTTCTGTGTGTGCGTCTTCTGTCTGTCTATCTGGCTCTGTCTCTCTCAAATCATAGATTCCTGGAATTGTCTGGCTTGCACCAGCACAATAAAACATCCCCAGACCTATTGCGTAATTACAGCATAAAGGCAGTCCTCGGACTTACGACACAATTGGTTCCTGAAAATTTCGTCTTAAGTTGAAACTTTGTAACTCGGAACCAATTTTCTCATAAGAAACAATGTTATAAATGGGGGATTGGTCCCTGAACCAAGGCCCAATACCCTATTTTCACCAAAAATACCCCAGAATTTTGTACTTGATCAATTAAAGATGAGTAATATAGCTACATTAATGTATTTATAGTGTAAATAGCAATCCTATTGATTTGGAAAGACTTCTTTGAGGTGACTTTGCTGGACTTTTTGAAGGGTTCTTGGCTGAAGTCTTTTCAGGAGTCTTGTCTGCAGGTTTTCTGGAGTCTTGTCTGCTTTCTTAAAGAAAGTATCCAAGGAAGTTTGGACAGATGCTCTCCAGGGAGATGGGTGACGCGGTGAACTTGTTTACTGGCATGGCGTTGCATCAGATCAAGCTGTGTAAAGTCGAAACTGACATCATAAAGTTGAAACAGGGTGTCAATTTATAAACTTTGTAAGTGCAAAATGTTGTAACTTGAAACGTTGTAAGTCGAGGACTGCCTGTATTTCATAATTTCCAGAACAACCACATGCACCAGTGCACCAGATCAGTTGTGTAGAATCGTGCTCAACTTTTTGCCCTTGTGGGCTAGATGAGTGGTGTGGGGGTCAGTCCATGGGCCAGATCCTGTACAGGGTTGGTGCATGGGGGCAGATCATGGACCTGACTCCATGCTTCCCTGATCCAACTGCACACCAGCCGAGTCTCAAGCACTGTCCCGATCCAGTGGTGCCCCAAACCAATCCCACACACCCAGATCTGGCCGCATACTGGCTGTACAGAGCCATGTTATCTGACCTGCAGGACTCCTCATGCGGCCAGAAATTTGGCAGCAGGGAAGTGGCCACCAGCACAGCCACCTCTCTCCTGCTGCCAAATTCCCAGACCATTGGGGTGCCCCAGGAGCTGTATGATTTGGCCAGTTATTGAGCAATTATTACCAATGAGTGGAGGAATAGTCCAGAAGGACAGTCAGGGCCAGGCTGATGTGGGAGCTGTTTGAGTAGTTCTTGGTGCATGAGTAGCTCTTGGTGCAACCCATGGCCCATGTCCATAAGTGCAGGTGACCCTTTGGGCCACATCCCACATCCTCCTGTGATGCACCCTGCAACTCTTTGCCAGCCATGACATGCTGGGGCCTCTTCTCTGTGCCTGGGGAGACATGGTATGCAGAACACCTGTGCCAGGTGCCTGTTATACTGACTTTAGTGTTGGAGGTTCATCCGTGATGCCCTGCCCCTCAGGATGCTTCTGGTCTCTGTGACAACTGGAGACCACCAGGTGTAAGTGGGACCTCATGCACCCAATGAAGGCTTCTTGGTCACAACTCCCCCATGCCTTCTGGATGCCCTACTGGATTCACACCCTGGTCCACCACCACCTCCAGTCCCTCCACTTCTTCTGGACAGACTCAGTGATCCATTTCTGTTGCCTCTTTCTCCCACCCGTATACTGACCTGCTGCTGCATCTTTCTCAGCAGGCAGTCATACTCTACCCAGGCATATTGCATTGCCAACTGCAGCCAACTGCAGAGCATGTAGAGAGGTGTTTTCCTGGGTGCCTGTCCATTATGCAGTTAGGTGGGGGCCAGTGGAGGTGAGTGGGGTGATTTACCTGGCTAGGGCCAGAGCAGGCAAAGGAAAATAGTCTTGTGGGTGCAAGTTTGCACTGCAGGGATAGCCAGTGTTGTGCCCAGCTGTGTGGGGGCAGAGGCTGGCCAGTTCCCTTTCCTAAAAGACTTCCTGTCTGCCTTCAGAGAGCAATGGAGATAAAAGGCTCATCCAGTGCTGTGGGTGTGGGGTTGGGGAGGGATGTAGGAATGTCTCTGCCTCAGGGATGCTCCTTCCTGTAGGTACTGAAGAGGACTTCTGGTATCTATTTAGGCTACCCAGCTAGTGGGCAATTTCTCTCTGAGCTGCCATATGGGGACATGCAAGTCATCCATCACCCTCTGTATAAGAACTGGAGTAAAATAGGATTACCGTCAGTGTTAGTTGGGTCAGGGTTAGTTAGTTATTAAGTCAGGGTTAGCTGCAAGCTATGCTTTCATCTTCTGCTGGGTGAAATAGGATTCAGGATTCAGATCACTGATTCTAGTTGGTTCAAATGGGACTGTGCAATTGGCTGTGAAGCCTTTTCCACCCAGGTTGGCAATCTGGAAGTGGGGAGAAGCAGTTGCATTGGGGAGTGAGGATTTTCCCCTGGGGTTTCTGGCCTCTGGAAAATGAGGTAGTGGCTGAGGTCCAGGTATGTGCACCCCAAAATCTCCAGGCCTGCTGGCACCTGTTCAGCTCTGGCAGGAAGTTGGACCAGTGCAGCCACTATGTCTAATGCACCAGGCAAAGAAGAGCAAGAGGACACCAGGCTCCTTCCTCAGCCCCTTCCAACAATGTCAGCTTGACTATGGTGAAATGGAGGGAGTGCCCTGCCAGCATAGCCCAGGTGCTTCAGGTCATCACAAAGCAGTAAAGGACATTCAACTTCCCCTTTTGCTTATTTGATTATATTCCACCCTCTCTAAAAGAGGGTGGCTTACAATAAAAACAAGAAAAAATACAAAAACAAATAAAATGCACACATAAAATAATCATTGATAAAGCAGTTCCCCAGACTGTACCCCAGATTTGCTAAAATGAACAAAGTGGGTCAAGTTTGGGGAAGCTGGTTTGGCAAGAGCTTCCCTGGGCGGAGAGATGGGAAAGCTGAAGAGAGCACATGTGCCAAATGCAGCGGGGTCCTCAGCTTACACCAGCTGGGCTTGGGTTACCTGGGTTATGGCCACCTGCCTGTGTAACAGGAGCCCATTGCATGGCATAGAAAAGCCTTGCTGCCCCAAGCCTTGCTGATCTCCGAGTGTGCTAGGCCCATCGGCACATGACTGACTGGTTTTATTTCTCCAGATTATACATACTGTTGGAATACCTTTTTGGAGGATGATGGCGAGGATGAGTCTGATGATTATGGTGGATATGCAGGTGTTCATGAGGATGAGGATGAGTCTGACGATGATGACTATTTACCCACGCACTTTGCTCCATGGATAATGCTGTATTCTCTTGAACTCAGCTGCATCCTTCAGGTTGGTCACCCATTAAGCAGGAGGAAATTGCACCTGGGAGTGATGGGTGGTCTCAGATAAATGGGCTGGATGGAGCTGGGAGTGGTTCTTTCCATCCTAGGGGGAGTGGGAACCCTGCTGCCGTAAATGTAAAAAACTGCCCTGGTCCTTTAAGACACCAACACAGCAAGGTTTTTCTTAGGTGCTGTGTAGGCACATTCTTCTGAAAGGGTGTACAACAGGGGTGGGCAATTATTTGGGCCAGAGGGTCACTTAACAAGTTTTGGTGAGCTGTTGAGGGCCATATGTGTGCACTTACTCACTCAGTCTCACATACACACAGTCACACACACATGCACTCTTGCACACATATGAACTCCCTGCAGCCGGCCGAGGCTGGCTCTGGAGCAGGAGCAAAAGAATGAGCCCGCCTGGGGCTGTGGCATCTTATCTCCACTCCTCCCTGTGCACTCCTCCCCTCCAACCCCAACACAGCCTGGCTTTGCTGACATTGGCCAGCAGAGCCATGCTATGCTGGGGATGGGGCCATGACATTAGCAGCCCCATGGAGGCAGGCTGGTGGGGGAGTGGGAATGCCCCCACCTCTTGGCCTCCCCACTGACCCACTGTGCAGACTCTGGTGGGGGGAGAAGGAAGGTTCAGTTCCCTCTCTCACCCACCCCACTGCCACGTGGTGCCAGGTGAGTGGGGTTCTGGCCTGTGCTGGCATGGCAGGGGGATGCTGGATAGAAGTAACCCCACCTGCCCAGCATCACCAGGTCAGACTCCAGGCTGCCGGGCAGTGCCAGGTAGAAGGGCAGAGCTGCCTCTGCCCAGCATCCCCTGCCAGAGCTGGAGCTGCTGCCCACAGGCTCACCAATTGATTTTTTTCTGGCTCATGGGCAGGTAACAGCTCTGGCTCTGGACTCTGCTGGTGCCATGTACCAGGTAGAATCAATTGGAGAGCCAGATGTGGCCTGTGGGGCCATATTTTACCCACCCCTGATATACAGACAGTATCAGGGAGGGATCAGACCAGATTATGGATGACAGCTCTATCTGGGCTGTTAAACATCCATCCACAACATAACCTCAGGTGAAAGACATCCCTAACTCTATGACGGCTGGTGACTTGGAGGGTCTGACAGGGAATGAATCATTCTACCCAATGCCCCTAAAGCACCTGCTACCAACCATTGTCAGAGGCAGGACGCAGGGCTAGATGGACCTTTGGATTTTCTTATGTCCTTATTTACCTTGGGGAAATGGATGCCAGGCAGAGGCCTCACTTGCCCCACACTGAACTGTTAACCCCTTTTCCTACCAACACAGGGATGGGGCTTGTCTTCTCACTGAGTTGTGGGGCCATTGACTAGTTTTCTGATCATTTCTGAGTTCTCCCCAGTTCTGGATCACCCACCTCTGTGAGGTCAGAAGTTCCTGGCCTGTGCACCGTGAGCAGGGCTGCCTAAAAAGGGAGTTTTTGTCCTGGAGAATTTTTGAGATTTGTTTTGTTCTGCCTCAGAGGGAACCCAAGAATGGTCCAAATTCCTCTCAAAAAGACCCAGTGAATAGGAAGGGAAAAGGCTCCCTCTGGGACTGGCAGCAGCTCAGTATTAACCTGACATGCTGGGATGGAAGAGATGTAGGTCACCTTCCTGGACTGACTCAGGCACATGTATATATGTGAGATACACAGGAAACACTTGGTTTCAATTTATTGGCTTTTGTGTGACAAGATGCCATTTTCTTGGAAAATTCTTTACCAGAAGTAATGATGCACCAATGTGATCATTAAACATATCACAGAACAGCTTTGGAAGTGGCCTGGCTCTGAACAGTAACAAGAAGTATGAATGTTATATTTTCTCACATATACCACACCCCTAAATATAATTCATCCCCTGGTTTTTATAGGCAGCTTAAAGGAAAAAAAATCCTACCTTGAAGGATAGGTAAGTAATTGATCCAGCACACTGGGTTTGGGGCTGTGTCAGGTCTGGCCATGGACCAACCTTAGTGTGCAGGGGGTAGGGCATAGAAGGGGTGTTCTTCACAGGTCTGGAAATCTGTCAGGAGGAGGGGAGTGGTGACAGCATTTCTTGCTGTGGCTTCAAGAATGGCAGCAATGAATACTGCCACTGCTCTCCCTCCCATCCCCCTGCCAAATTTCTGGACCCATGGGGATCCCATTTTCTTGCATATAATGCACACCCCGATTCTCACAAGCTGATTTTGGTGAAAAAGGTATGGGTTCTATGCAAGAAAATACAGTATTATGAACCAGTACAGTTATCAGAATGGCCTAGGCCTGACCCTTCCAGGCCCATCTCTGTTTCATGAGAAACAAGCGGTCAGGGCTTCCCTGCTGCTTGCTGCATAGACAAGTGGGATAGCTCTTCCCTGTCCCTTATGCTGTTTCCTGCCATGGTCATCTAATACCTGAGTGGGTCTAAAGTGCCAAGGAATTAATTTTACTTCCCTTTTTCCTCACCAGGGCTTTGCACCTTGTTTAAAGATCATCCAAGGCAATCATATGAGTCCTACCTTCCAACTTCATGTCCAAGATCAAGAACAAAAAAGATTACTTGAGCCAGCCAACCCCTGGGGAGCTGACTAGTTGGCAAGGGCCATGAGTACCTGAACCAGGCCATCAGCTGATTGCCAGAAACCAGTTTCCAGAAAATGAAGCTCCATCACATGCGGGGATGAGGGGGAAGGGGAGGGAAGTATGCTGTCAGTTTGGGGACAACAGTGTCCTAGGCCCACTGCTCCACACATACCACATTTCCTCTGTTTGTGGATCTCTGTGGTCTGGGTTACCTGGGAGAACAGTCCTTAAACACGACTGTAATGTCCTAACATAAGAGTGTAGACCTTTGGGTGGGTGAATTCATCCTAAGTAACGAGTACAGTTCTTTGAAAAATTCCTCCATTTGCTAAGAGCAGTCATGTAAGCTGGTATTCATCATTATGGTGTAAGCCCTTTATTGCAGAAGTCATTGGCTGAACTGTCCTACAAAATTATGAAAGTTATGAACAGTGTATCTCACAAATATCTTTGTCCATAAGAAGGACTGTGGTTCAACAGGCTGGTTTGAGTAAAAAAACCCAGATGTAGCACTACTAAACCATGCTTTCTGAAAAACAAAGCTAGCATTTTTTTTAGGCGCTACCTTTGCATTCATATCAACACCCCTATAAAGTAACAGATGCACTTAGAAACAACATACCTCCAATTACTGTTTAAATGTAAAATTAATAAGGGGATTTCCATTAATCATGGTTAAGTGCCACACTTGGACTTTGGAAGAAGTCTACTTGCATGGTCCAAAAGTTGCCAGTGATTTTCAACCTGTGGTCCGCAGACCCCTGGGGGTCTGAAGATGACTGTGATCAATCAAAAGTGTATGAATACCCACACTTACACTTCAAAGGGATCCATACTTCCATTCAAAATTTCCAAAGGGGTCCACAAATATAAAAAGTTTGAAAACCATTATGCCTTTCTGTAATAGTAAGAGCTTTGCTAATAGCAAGAGTTCTGCACGCTGATTCTATAGTAGACCAGTGAAGCGGCACGTAGACTCCTGCTCTGTGAGCGTGACTGAACTATGAACTTAGATAGCTGAATGTTGTAATACCCTGGAATGTAGTAAACACCAGGTGTGTTAGATCACGACTCATTCCTAAATTCCTAGCTTAAAATAACTAAATCCCTAGCTCGAGATAACATTATTTACTCTAGACTATGTAAGCTGTACATTCTTAAATTACAATGGGGTTCCTCAGCTCTGGCAAGAGTTCTGACTTGTGCGGAGCCCCGGCGCAGGCTATTGCATCTTCGGGATCGAGACACTCCGGGGCCAGGGAAACCATGTGGGGTGGCGGCTGCCGCCTAAGGCCGATGTGAGGTAACTGTCCTCTCTTCTCTGTTCTATTGCCTGCCTCTGCAAGTATCCTTAAATAAAGCTTTGCAAGGGTGAAAACAACCGTGAGTATGTCCTTTGTTCAAGCGCGGAGAATCTTCTGAGCCCAGTAGTTCATTCTAAGACAATTGGTGTTAGCAGTGGGATTCCCCTGATGTTTGGCATGGACCTATTTAAGAGGCTGTGGAAGGGGGAGGGAGAGGGATCAGAAAGAAGGATGCTGGGTTGGCCCGATATCGGGTTGTGGTATGGGGTAGCAAAGGCACTCTGTAAATTGAGTCCATCTGTTTATTGGAGTAAGGAGGAGTGCCCTGTAACTCCTGCCGAGGTGCAACGGTGTGCAACAGCGGGTTGAGAAGGAGCTTAAGTCTGAGGGGGAGAGTGGTGCTAGACACACCATCCCTTGGCTGCTCCTTATGGTGCTTGAATGTCTGAGCACACAAAATGCCTGTCTGCAGAAACAGCTCGATCCGGCTGTCCGTTGGCAGATGCGTCTGAATTTGAATGAAGCAATATTGCATGAGTTATGTTCTAAACAACTTGATTCTGCCTCCCCTAACTGTTCCTCCTCCCTGTCGGCGCTAGTCTCCCAGCTGTCTAAGCTGGAGGCAGCTCTGGTGATGACAGAGCTACCTTTACGAAATGCTAGGAGGATCACAAGTGAGTAGATAGATCCGGAAGAGTGGGATGGGAATATATAGTGATGAGGTCGAACATGCTGAGAGTTTGGATGGTGAGGAGTGCCAACGTGCATTTGCACGACTAGTATATTATAATCGTACCACCCAGGGACCTGCAGGAGTCAGTAGATCCCAGGAGATCAGAGAGTACACAACAGCAGAATTGGGTACCTTGGCAGGGAAATTTTGAAAAGAGCTGAAAGAGGGACTGAAAACATAGATATTAAAAGTACTCGATGAAGGTAGTGCACATGTAAGTGTCACCATAGGTCAATTGAAGGCGTTAGGAAATCTAACAAGAGACACTTTATACAATGCTACAATGCATACCGCACATGCCCATGCTCTGTTATTAGATTGGTGTATAGAATGCTGGATAGACAGGTGGCCAGAGAGGGGAGATCACGATAACCCAGAGCCATGGTCTTGGCAGACCATGGAAGAGGGACTAGAGATTTTGCGGGAAGAAGCAATGCAAAATTAGATGTATGGGGGGTGGGTAGGGAATAGTCCAGAGAATATGCCTTTTACATCTCAGATTAAGAATTTGTTAATCAATACTGCTCCTTCCCATCTGCGTACCCATGTGTCCCTCCTATTAGCGGAACGACAGGAGAAAACGGTCGGGGACATAGCTGCCAAATTGTTAGAGAATACTCCTCTGGTGGAGGCTGGAAGTTCACAAACGTGGGCGGTTCAGAAGCAAACAGACAAGGAGCAGGAAGGGCATAAAAAGCTGTTAGCTCGACGAGATTTATGGGTCTGGCTCATAAGGCACGGGGTGTCCAAAGCAAAAATTGATAGGCAACCCACGAAAGTTTTAGTGCAGAAGTATCAGCTTTTAAGTAGACAGAGAGCCCCTGTGGAGGGAGTCCAACCCTTAGCGCCCCCGTTATACCCTGACTTGATGCAGTTTCATATTCCCCAGCCACAATGACATGATGGCCAAAGTCCCTCCTGCTGGAGTGTGGGCCTGCCCTGGCCGGAGGACCAGAGGCCATATGCCCGAGTGACGGTGGAATAGCCAACTAGAGGAGTTCAAACTTTTATAAGACTATTAGATACTAGCTCTGAAATTACCATTATACCGGAAGACCCAACTAACTTGAAGGGGGAAAAGATGCTTTTAAGAAGATATGAGAATGCGTCCGTGACCGGGTGTCTAGTGACTGTGTATATTACTGTGGGATCCACCAAACACAGATTAATGTGGGTAGTAGTATTGCCTATCCATGAATGTACGGTAGGGATTGATGTTCTAGGGGAATGGAAAAATATCCAGGTAGGCACCCCAAACAATATCAGACACTTATTAGTGAGTCGTGCTAAGTGGGAACCCCTGGAACTACCGATTCCCCACCAGATTGTTAACCTTAAGCAATATCGAATCCCGGGTGGGAAGGAAGACATTACCAAGATGATCAAAGACTTGCAGGAGGCGGGTGTGCTAGTGCCCATTAACTCGCCGTTCAATTCTCCCGTCTGGCCAGTTCGCAAACCTGATGGGTCGTAGAGATTGACGGTAGATTATTGAGAATTTAACAAAGTAGTAGACCCGATTTCAGCTGCGGTACCAGATATGGTTTCTATGCTAGAAGATATTAGTGCCGCCTCCAGTGAATAGTATGCTGTGATTGACTTGGCTAATGCCTTTTTCTCTATCCCTCTGCATGCAGATCATCAAGCCCAGTTTGCCTTTATTTGAGAGGGACAGCAATACACTTTCACCGTGCTTCCATAAGGGTATTTAAACTCCCCTGCTTATTGTCACAACATGGTCAGACGTGACTTAAGTGAGATTTCTTTGCCTGAAAGAGTGTTAGCCAAGCATTATAATGATGATATAATGCTAATAAGCAACACCCTGAATCCTGTGGCAGAAACTCTAGAATGTGTAGTGAAGCATATGCGGGAGAGGGAGTGGGAGATAAAATGAAACATATGCGGGAGAGGAGGTGGGAGATAAATCCACAAAACATTCAAAGTCCAGCCCAAAATGTAAAATTTCTGGGAGTTCAGTGGTCAAGACCTACTAGAGATATTCCACAGAAAATAAAGGATAAACTACTCTCCCTCCCCGACCCTACTACTAAAAAAGAAGCACGAAGACTGATTGGCCTTTTTGAATTCTGGCGGACCCACATACCTCACCTTAAAATATTGATGCAGCCCTTGTATAAAGTAATACATAAAGCTGCTGCCTTTGAATGGGGAAAAAACCAACACCAGGCCTTCAATGATGTAAAAGCAGCCGTACCGACTACCCTGCTCCTGGGTCCTTATTCATCATCTAACCCTATTACATTAGAAGTGTCAGTATATCAGGATCATGCATCACGGAGCTTGTGGCAGACTCCCATAGGGACACATCAGAAGCACCTATTAGGCTTTTAAACTCAGAAATTACCTGATGCAGCCGCTAACTATACCCTTTTTGAACAGCAGTTGCTAGCATGCTATTGGGCATTGGTTGATATGGAACGAATAACTGAGGGACATGAGATTCGTATTAGACCAGAAATTCCCATAATGCAGTGGGTCATGCAGGACTCCATCTCCAACAAATCAAGGAGAGCCCAAGAATCCTCCATTATCAAATGGAAACAGTACATACAAGAGCGTGTAAAGTTCGGCCCCCATGGCGTAAGCAAACTTCATGAAGAAATAAGTACCCTGCAGGCACCAGTGGAAGGTAGACCAGATTTGTTACCCATTGCAACCTTGCCCCCCCACTTGCCTCATGGGCCCCTCACTATAACGATCTGCTACCTGACCAAAGGAAGGCTGCCTAGTTTACAGATGGCTCAGCGCAATACGAGAGTCCTACTCGCATGTGGACTGTGGCTGCCATTAACCCTGTAACTGGTCACCAACTCAAAAATACCGGGATGAGGGCCTCCTCCCAATAGGCTGAGTTGAGAGCTCTTATGCTAGTAGTAAATTATGAGACCAAATGGCAAAGCCCGGCAGTTTAAATCTATATTGATTCCTGGGCAGTGGCAAATAGTTTGGCAGTATAGTCCGGCGCCTGGAAGGCCTCAAACTGAAAAATCAGAAGAAAAGACTTATGAGGCCAGAACCTGTAGAAACAACTAGCCATACAATCTAAGGTAATAAAAATTCATGTTAGTCATGTGGACGCCCACCAACCCATCAACACTGGGAATCCTGAACATAAATAGAACAACCATGCTGATGCTTGGACCCGGCCAGTGTTGGCTTGTCAGACCAACGCTTTTGCCGACTAGATACACCAGCAATCAGAACATGCAGGAAGGGACTCGGCCTATGCCTAAGTGGTTGCATGTGACTTGCCCATAGCCCGGAGTGAAACTGCAACAGCGGCAGCGCAGTGTCCGCGATGTCAGTTGGCTCGAAAGCCCTTGAACGAGAGGCCACGCCATATCCCCAGAGAGCACAGACCAGCTGAGAAATGGCAAGCTGACTATATTGAGCCACTGCCAGCTATAAATCGTTATCGCTATGCCTTGACAGCCATCAACACTTTCTCCAAATATGAGATCGCTGTACTGGTCCAGAAGGCAGATGCCTCATCCACCATCTGTGTATTAGAGGCACACCTTGTCCATATTCACAGCATACCCCATGAAATTTCCTCCGATCAAGGTACACACTTCACTGCATTGCTTACCCAACAATGGGCAGCTAGACTTGGCATTGCTTAAAGATTTCATGTGCCGTACCACCCACAGGCAGTAAGCCTCATTGAGAAATGAAATAGTCAATGGAAGCAATTACTGACCAAGCGTGGAGAATCTTCTGAACCCAGTAGTTCATTCTAAGACACTTTCCTTCCCCAGTGTTGTCAGTCTGCCTTAGCCCTTCTTTGCATTTAGGCTACTGCCACTGACAGCCTGAAGGTACGCTCTACATTTATGCCACTCAGCTTGTGCTTTGCTTTTCAATAAAGCCTGGTTTTCTTGTATATGTACAGGTATGCTGTAAACTTCATTCCAGAAAACCTGTGTTACAACCAAAGGGTGAGGTCTCTGTACTAAAGATCTTCCCAACGATGATGTCTGATTTAGCCAGAGGTGTAACTGGCCAGTACTTTGCCCTGGGTTGTACTGTTTATCCTTGTACCCTGCACCTTTCCTGAAGTAGCTCTTCCTCTAGCAATGGGGAGGGCAGTGCAGCAGCAGTGCAGGGACAATGGCTGGAGGTTCACTTGCTGGGGAAGAAATAACCTCCCTTTTTTGGCACCGAAATGTTTGTCAAGTGCCCAAAAAACACTCCTACAGCACCATCATTTCTATGCACTTCCTGCTGCCAGAGCCAGGGCTACTGCAGGGAAGGTGCGGGGTGGGGTGGTTGGTGGACAGGAAGGTGAAGTACTCCTCTAGCTCCATTACAAGTCCCACTTTGCCTTAGGCAGCACCTAGGAACTGTGCCCTGCTTACCCAGCCATCATTACACAACCGGATTTAGAATGGGAACATTGAATCGCCTCATCATAACTATCTTTTTGTCTATCTGTCACAGTCCTGCTGGCAGAGTCTGTAGCTAGGGCCTGTGACAAGCTGATTCCCCACATTTGAATTACATCAGCAAATCTCCACACAAGAGCTCTGCTGTTTGCAGGAGTAGGTGAAGCCCTGTCTTCAAGTGAGGCCTGATCTTCTGATGGTTTCAGTGCAGAGCCCTTGATCAATCACTGAGGTGATGAGTTAAGTCCTGCCCCCTCCTCTAGCAAAACACCATCAAGACAAGGTGGAGTTCCAGCCTGCTGGTGACTATGCATATGGTCAGTGTGTGTGTTGGGAATGGTTTCCTTCTGCCCTCTTCTTTCCTTAATTTTTTAAGCAAGGGAGTTAAATGAAAATATACATATACATGTGCAGTGCTTGCTTTCCATCCAGTAATAAAGAGCAATCTACTCACCCTTTTCCTGAGCTAGGAGAACTGGTACAAACAGCATATTCTGTATGAGACAGGTCTAGTTTGCTGTAGGAAACATGAGTTCAGTGCAACCTGATTTGCCTACTTGTCTGTCTCTCCAGCCAGACTCTCACTTAGTTGCTTGTCACTGCAGTATTTGACCTTAACAGTGCCTTGTTTCTTCAGGAGCCCAGCTGAAGGTGCCATCAAGGGGCCTATTTCTCATAGAGGGAGTGGTCTTCAGTACAGTTGAGGCTGTACAAAAATCAGAGATGGCAAGGATTAGCATTCTCTAAGGCCCTCCAAATCACTAGTCGTGAGCATAATGGGAAGGAAGGATTTCGGTGATTTGATATTAAGTGTCTTTATAGTGCTGCTGTTATGGGCTGTGGCTGGATCGAGGCCATGCCCAGGGGGAATCAAAGAATAGGGAGTAAAACTCAGTCCACTTTACTGAAGGGGATGGTGGTGCATAGGGTTCAATTCATTTCTCCTTCAGGAACTTTTAGCGCATGCCCAGGGTAGGGGAGGCTGCAGAACAGGTCCCTCCTTTCACAGGACCAGGGGAAAGGGAGGGAAGATTAAGTATGTCAGGGAGGCATGTCAGGGAGGCAGAGGGTCTTTGTTGTAAGTTGTGAGAGACCCGAAGGCAGCAGGGGTCATCTGCTGAAAGAGAAGTTCCTTGGGAGACCTCTCTTGCTCCTCTGGGAGCAGGAGTAAACACTAATGTGGGTGCCATTCCCATCTCCAGGGCCATTCTTTGCTACAAGAGCTCCTGCCTGTCTTCTCTTCCCACCCCCAGGACCCTCAGGCCAGCCTTGTGCTGCAGTCAATGGTGGGCATGTGCACTGGGTGCTCATGGCTGCTGTCAGAACCATCTCCTCCCATTGCAGCCACATTGGTCTCCCTCTCCCTGCCAAGTCCCCATGTGTTTTTATGGAAGCCTCGTAACAGAGAGTCTGAGGCTCTCTGTTCTTTTAAGGCAGAAACAGCCCAGCTCAGCTGGGCAGAAGGCAGCAACTGTTGGTTGTTGGTGCAACAGGGCAAATAAGACAGTTAGCTGGCACTTGTAGGCAGCCTGCTGGGAGCATATAAGCCTGAGGCATGGGTTAGCAGGCTAGTCTAGCCCTGCCAGCTGCATGGTTTGGCGCTCCTGTCTAGGGACGATAGGCTGCCTGCTTTGCTGCCTGCAGGAACACTGAGGCTCAAGGAGCTCACAAGGAGCCCAGGCTGGGAGGTATGCCAGTGCAAGGGATGAAGGGAGGTTTGCACTGGGGCAGGGGGCTGCTTCCACTGCTGTTGTTTATGTTATAGGCCAGGGGCTTATATTATGTTACAGTTACACCAGTGGCTTGGGTTGGTACTGTTAGAGGTAGTATACGGAGGTCCCATTAGTGCCCGAGGGGCACGCGATTGCCTTGAGCCCTGTCAGGGGCAGGTTCAAGGCCCAAGTGACTACTGAGCCAAGAGCAGGCATAGCACAAAGCCCAGAGCCAGGCAGGGGCCCAGTGCCCAAGAGGGACACAGCCTGACAGGGGCCAGGGGCCTAGTG
>NW_005842580.1:410409-420790 GCF_000455745.1 Alligator sinensis
AATCAGAGATAGTGCCTCAAAGCCAGGCCTGACCCAGCGGGCCCAGGCTAGAAGGCCTAATTAGATTAAAGGGGTGGAGGCCAAAGAGGCCGAAGCCCCAACAGAGGGAACAACATGATGATAACACCCGTGAGGCTTGGGGTGTGGTATAGGGAAGGATTGGAGCCACACAATTAATCTCTAAGGCTTTGGGTGCCTTGCAGGGCACAGTTGGCCTGAGTAGTGGGGCTGGGACAGGAGTGGCCCACTGGGGAGGTCAGTTAGTCTGGGGCCATGCAAAGGCCCATGGGCAGCCTCCCTATAATTATTACTAGTATTCCATTAAGACGTGGTGGGTAAGAAGGGAAAATGCCCTGGGGTGAAGCAGGGTGCAAGCATGGAGCCACCAGGGGGTGTCTCAGCCATCCCTGGGATCCCAATATGCTACAAACCTCCCTTGCAGCAGCAGCCCTGATCACCGAGGGGCTCTGAGCACACAAACTACACTCCCTCCCATGCTGCACCAGCATCTTCTCCAGCCCTTCATGTGAAACCTCATAGTTGGCCTGGAGACACTCAGGTGACCCTCAGCCAATTCTTCTCTTAGATTTGGGATGACAATTGCCCCCTCCAAAGGAAACACAAGTTGCTGCCAACCCACTCCTTGTCTGTAGTTAGGGATGACACTCCTCCCCCTGTTTGTCAGCTGGTGCTGCCCCAACCAGGTGGGAAGTTATTCTTGGACAGAGGTCCTGGGGAGCAGTGCTTTCTGCCTCTGTGCCACCTACCTGGATCTGAGCAACCCATTTCTATGGGCTACCTGTGAAATATTGCACTGGAAAATCTGGGGTGTCCTCTCCTCAGGGACAACCTAGAGCTTGCAATGGTAACTGTGGGATTGATTACAGCACATGAGGAAGGGGCTGGGGGAGGAGGGGAGCCATCTTACTCTGGCCCCAGAATGGAAAGGAAGTGAGGCAGCACCTCACTTCTACAAACTTCCAAGAACTTCCCAAAGACACCAACATCCTTGCACTACAAACGGGGCACTGGCTCCATCTGCATCATGCAAGAGATGAAGCAGCATAACTTGGAACTGAGCCCCATTGCCTGGAAGATGTTTTCCCCTATCTCATTTCCTGACTCACCTGGGTTTGCCCTGTGAAGTAGCACAAAGCAGTGAACTCAGTGGGTGCCTGGGACATTATGCCCCTGTGCAGAGCACAAGAAGGCAGCCTTGAGCAGAACCAAGTTGTGTGGTCACACTACAGGATGCTGTGCTTTGCAGCCCTGACTGATGGCAGTGAAACTCACCTCTGACTAACCTGAAGGTATCTGTCCTATTTTCAGTCTGCCACAGCCTGTAACTTTGCCTTTCAGCAGCCCTTGAGGGTGGCCTCTGTGATGCAGTGGAGAATCAGGACTCATCCTACAGGGCTTTGTGACAGCTTCTGACCAAGCTGTACTGTAATGTTGACCCCCATGGCCAAAAAGGAGAAGATCATCTCAATCCAAGCATGTTTCCCTGATGGCCCAGAAAGGGGAGAGAGTTGTTTTTTGGACTGTATACGTTGCTTGCCTTTTACTAGAGATTGCAATGGCTATTTCCTCACACAGACTTGACAGTGCCTCACTCATACTATGCCTTGGCTTTTAGCACTGCTATCCCAGACCTGAAATGCTTCTTTTCCTTCTGCAGTCTGCACAAGCATATTTCTTCATACAAGGCACACGTACATGTGCAGTTAATGTGCAGAAGTTTACTGCACAGTATTTCTGCAATAAGCTTTCCTTGGGAGCATGTCTACATTAGGAAAAATTTCTTCCTAATATCTAACCTAAATCCACTCTCACACTTCACATTCCAATCGGGGCAGGGAATTTGGAAACAGCTGCAAGGGAGAGGACAGTTCCTTCGCCCCTTGCTACCTGGGCTGACTGGGAGCAACTTGCTTCCAGTCAGCTGTTTACATAAGCAGTGCTGCATAGTAGCTAATGCACACTTAATCTATTCTGTATTTACAGGTAGTATAAAACCACACATTGGTCTAATGTGCAAAGGGATGAACTCGATGATCTTCCGAGGTCCCTTCCAGCCCTCATGTCTATGAAATCTATGAAATCTAATTTACTGCTCAGTAGCTGCTGCACATGGTTAAATGGTGATGTCTTACTGTGCATTAGATTAGGCTACTGCACAGTAAAGTGTCTCAGGTGGACACACCCACTGACAATGATTCTTCACTTTTCAGATGTGGTGATACAGGCTTCAGGCTGTTGTATGATGGAGGAAAGGAGAAAATTAACTGGAGAGACAAAGAGGAGTTGCGACCATGGGATGCAGAAGAACAGACACTATATCAAACCCTTTACACCCCTTCTCTCTTGAAATCCATGATAAGAGGGGAGAGCCCAGTGCAGAAGGTCTGATAGACTTTCACAGGAGCAAGGAATGTGTCACACCTCCTTTCCCCCTCAGGAAGTGTGCCTGTATGTCAGTCACTACACTCTAACATTTGCAATGAAGTGCTTGTGTCTTCCTATTGCTTCTACATATAGGCTATCAGGTTAGCCAGGATCAGCAAGAGTTAAAAGAACTGCTTCCAGGACCACAGTCAGTGGCCAGTTTAATGTTAAATTAATTCTTATTGCTTTTAGTGCTTGCCAAAGTGCTTTCTGCACACATGCATGTGGACATACACAAACATGCTCACACATGGCTGCTACATTTGTGTTGTGGGGCGGAGTATATCTTTAGGTTGTCCATGACAAAGAGATCTAGCTCAGTTTATCTCAGCTGTGAAATGTCTTCCCGAGCCAGGGGAGGGAGGACATGGGTTTTCTCTGGAGGTGGAGTCTAAGGGTCAGACTCTGTCCTATCCTCCCATTTAAAAATAGTTTTCATGAGAAAGGTGGCTGTGGCCACTGTTCTTCTGAAACTCAATCTTAACGCTGAGACGATGCTGTATTACAACAGTAAATGCATTCATGGATTTCCAGGGATTTGAACAGGGTGGAATAGAATCACTCTGGACACCTGTCAGATCATAAGAAGTAGGGCTGGAAGGGACCTCTTGAAGTCACCTATTCCAGCCCCCTGTTCAGGGTAGGATCATCCTTCACTAAACCATTCCAGTCAACTTTCTGTCTAATCTCCGCTTGAAACTTCTAGGTGCCCAATGTTGTGGAATAGGATGTGACCCTAAATACTTCCTACAGTGGACAGAGAGCAAACCAGCAAGAAACAAGTAGAGTAGGTTTCCAAGAAGACACACATTGGTGTTTGAAAAATAAGCCTCATTTTCGTGAAGCAAGTTTTTATTTTAACACTTTCTTTGCTAGATCTGACCCTATGCCTTCCTCAGTCACCCTGTTTCACTGCTTCAGACAGCACTGTACAAGCAGAAGTCGGCTTAGCTGAATGCTCTTCCAGCTTTAACAGCAGACAGGGCTGGGAGACAAACACAGCATGGAATAGCTCCACCTACTGACAAGAGTGCATACATGCTCATACTTTTTTCCCACTATTTAGTTGGTCTAATAAAAGATATCACATCTACCGAAAGAACTCTGCCTGTCTACATGCTCATACAGAACTCAGTATATAACGATCCCAGAAGCACTTCTTACTCTCTTACTAACCAAACCTCCTCTTTTACTCAGGAAGATTTTGAACCTACCCCTCTAGCTTCGAGGCCAAGATCTCCAGTCATTGGGCCATGATTTCCCTGAGTCCTCTCTGGCCCTTCCCTTGGGGTTGTCCACTTCACTTTGCATTGAATGTTCACTGAAGAATGCAAATAAACAACAATGGAAATTCTTCAGCCCCCTTGGAAGATGGCTTAACCCTTGGACCCCTCCTTGCCTGGGAAGCAGCTGTCTTACTAGGACAACTTGACCCTGCCTGGTTCTCTTCCTTCTGGCCCCAACTAACTCCCTATCTCAGCTACCAGTGTCAAGTCCCAGCCATGAAGGGGAAAGAGGAACAGGTCCTTCACTATTGAGGATCAGGAGTCCAAGGCAGCTGAAGGTGGCACTAGGCCTCACCATCAGGCAGGTGTCAGTAGTTACAAGAAGATGGGGTGCCTAACCCACAAGCTCAAGCAGTGGCTTGGCTGAGGTGAACCCTTGGTGTTGATCTGACCAATACTATGCATTTCTGTACTGATATTTAACTGTTATCTGTTTATTAGAATTGAGATGTTTGTACTTGGGCAGATTTATGAACACTGTGCACAACCTGTTTTATACAACCATCTGGAATACATGATTGGTCAAGCTGTTGTAAAAAAGAAGGTGTAAATACAATTTTAGAACATGAAATTTAATTTGGTCTTTGGAATAGCTCTGGCACTCCTAGGATGGCAGCTTCTCCCATCTGTTACCAATGGACCCTGACCAGCTTCGTTGCCTTGGACCTCTTCTATGAAATAAAGAAGTAGGAGTCAACTTGCTAATGCCTCAAGCTGCCTTCATAAACCAAGTGAGGCAGGATTTGTTTGGTAATATTTTTATTGTGTGCACTCCCTTGCTGGGATCTTTTTCAGAGAACCAAAAGCAGTATCAGCACCAGGACACATTTTGCAGGATCCCCCCATTTATTTGGGGGAGGGGAAGGGAGTCCCAAAGATCCCCTTTCCAACTGTGATTCTCATCAGGGAAGGATTTTATACTCCAAATGTCTATGCATTTGCACTTTTATGGTCTGCCCACCTTCAGCTTTCTCCCTCACTCCTCTCTCTTGCTCTTTCACATGCACATGTGCACACATGCATGCATGCGCACATGCACACACACACAAACTGGTCAAGCTGGCAACATGTGTGGCTATTCTTACCACACCTTACTTGAATCATTAAGGGTTTCCACAGATCAGCAGAGTCCTTTCCTGCAATCCACCACTAGGAGCTTCACACTGTAGCTTGCTGGGCCAGCCTGCCTGATCTGGCTCAGGCCCTACACTTATATGCAACTTAAGCCCTGCCCCTTCCGGTCAGGTGACACTCCAGCGGAGCAGGGGTTTCTTGGTAAGGGCCTGAAGGCTGGTGGCCATGGCAGCTTATGACTGCTGTTCTAGCAGTCTCCCTACTGCACCAGCTTACTGGCCCATTTCCTTAGCTACCTATTCCCTTACAGCCAACTCCCCCCAGGCAGAGTTCTCCTAACTGGCCAAATGTGTGCCCCTTCCCTCTGATGGGCAGCTCTTTTCCTGGCAGCAATGTTTCTTTGCTGCCTTCCTCCTTGTGACTAGCCCCTGTTCAGCTTTCTGGGCTCTCTCTGCTGCCTTTTTTCTCATTAAAGTAACAGGAGCCCAAGACTCCCTGTTACAGCATCTCAGTGGACTTTGGTGCCTATGTATGTTTCTAATTCATCCTGCTAGATTCCCTGAAAATCCATGAATATGTCTGCTTTTGTAACAACCTGGCATCTGACCCTTATGACTGAGTCACAAAAAAGCAGTGAGGAGGAGGACTTACCTACCTTTTGCATTAGTCGACATGAGCAGGGGGCAATACAATCACACTTAGGTGCCTAAGTCCAGCTGGAATAGACTGTCCAGTGAAGATGGAATAGAATCTGTCCCCAGCTGCTCAATGGTGGGTGCCCTGTGCTCTCCCTCTCCAGGCTGCCTCGCTTCCCCTAATGCCTTTTGCAAAGTGGTTACTCATCCCGCTAGGCTTGCAGCCTTTCCACACTAGTTTTTCCTTATGGTTCATATACAAACTCCAAGTTATTTAGTACCTTTGACTTGAAGAAATTGCAAATCTCCTCCACATTCAGGACCCTAAGCTTCTTAGTCCTGTGAGCTTCACTAAACAGGATCCTCAATTAATCAAAACAACCATGGAAACCAAAAATGCCTGGCACAGTCCTCCACTTCAATTAGAACAAATAACCTTGTTATTATTTCATCTAAAATGATCTTCTAAGACCAGCCTTGCTCTGATGCCTTCCTTATGCACAAACAGGAGGCCAAAAGAGCACTGCCGCTTTCGTTGCCTCAGTAACTATTCCATGAAGGATTACCTGGGAGCTGTCCCATGTCCTGGATCTGCCTTGGGTTACTGCACAGGGTGGAGATCTTGGATGTTCTGAGAAATCTCCTTTACATCAGAGTCCAGGCTAGGGCTGGGGTCTGTGGTCACCTGGATGCCTTTGGCACTGTTCACAAAATATCAGAATTATGCCATTAAGCATAGGCACAGCCCCCTGGGGCTTTGCAGGAGTGCCAGTTTCTAATCGCAATTGCTTATAATTCTGCTGCAGCACAGAAGTGAACCTGCTTTGTCATAGACTTGGGCATATGCCAGTATGCTTCTTCATTATAGTGGTTTCTATTAAGGGTGGAATGGATTTTCTGTTCTCCCCAGGTTACAAGGAAACCCATGACCTCTGCACAGTGGAAGATGGATGCAAAAGTTGTGGTTGCTACCATCCTGGCAAGAACATTTGTGGTCACACTGAGGAGAACATTTGAGTCCAGGAAGGTATGACTGCATAGGGGGAACAACATTTTAAAACAATAATGTAACATCTGTTCACCTGACCCCAGAGCAGTAGGGAACACAGAGGTATATAGAAATGTGAGTCTTGTTGTGAAGCGATGCAATGTGGGATAGCAGTGTGGGGGGGCTGCTGCAACAGAAAATTAAATCCAAAATAGAAATTTGTCCACATACCCTCTCTTTTTGTCCTGACCCATCTTGAAGTCCACTTGCAAAGTATATTATCTAATCCATGAAAACTGAGGGTTAATTTGGGATAATTGTGTGATTTGCATGAAGGGCAATGTCTTTTTTAGGGCATCCCATTGAATCCATCTTCCCTCAAACAGTTCAGATGTTTGGTGCATCTCTGCACATATGCTTCTGTGTTGTGCATGTGTGTGCGCATCACCATGGCATTGCCTACATTGCAATATGGAACTAGTGTCACTGTAACACTATGGCTCCATTGGTACAAAGACCTTGCAAAGAGCATGCTTTGAAATCCCCTGCATGTTCTTGTGTCAGCTTTCAGCCTTGAGTCAGCAATGGCTGAGGCAATGAGAAGCAATGGTGTCATTGCCATTGAGTTGTCAGTTGTAATGGCAGGTGGAGAAAGTGCCAAGAAAGGAATGTCAAAGCCCCAGGGTTGTGCTGGAAATTTCCTCCCAGTGTGCAGGAGGAAATCTCTTCCACAGTGGTTCTTGGGATTGTCTATCTGGTTTCCTCTAGTGAGATGCTCAGTGCCAAAGCAGATAAACCTGCATATATCAGCTGAGAAACTGTCACTTTCATAAATGAACAACAGTGGATAACCTTATTTCCAAGTACCATAATAGCAGACTCTGCATTTAAAATAAAGCAAAATTTAAATTCATAAGAAAAGCAGGATCTTGGAATGTCAGTGGGACTTTATAGACATGCATGTGAAAGAAGGGCTAGCATCTCATTGACTTTGACAAGCTTTGGATCAGGTCCTAGGTGCTGTTTTCACTTCACTTCTCCATAGAAAACATGAGGCATTCCCACATGCCCATCACCAAGTAAATGAATGGCTATACTGTGGTCTGGGTAGTTCCTCCCCATTGCCAAATCCTGGGCACAGTGCACGTCAACATGGACAGTAGAAAAGAGTTCCCTTCCTCAGGAGTGTTAAGCTGGATTCTCCATTGAGAACACTCACACATCACATTGTTCTAGGTGGATGTGTTGGGGGATATTGGTGTTTTTGGTGGACACTTGGGTCCACCATCTCTGCACTGGGTGACTGTGATTTCTTTTCAATAGAAATACAAAGGTGAGAATGAAAGCTCTAGCTCTACCTACTCCATCTGGGCTTGCTGACAGGGGCAAGTTCAGCTCATGCTCCACTTTCATTGCTGTGACATAAGATGTAGTTTTCAATCTTCTCTCCTGCTCCCTTTGCCCCCCACCCCAACTTTGTCTGTGGCTCCCTCTGTCTTTCTGTGTATCCATCTCTCCATTGCTCTTTCCCCATCCCTCTCTCTACTTCCTGGCTGGCACTGGAGAGCTGCTCAACATGAAGCTGCAGCCAGTGACTCCTTGCAATCTCTCTCCAGGTCCAGGGAGAACATAATGAGGAGTTTAAAAACAATTTTGACTCAAATGTCTTTGCAAGGGAGAAACACCTGCTCTATGAAATACAGTGGAGTAAGGACATGGGTCCATGAAATACTGCTACCAATACTCTGGTGATCAACATGTTGAAGTCTGCTTCCTGAAGAACATCTCTGGGGAGCAAGAAACCTACTCCATCACTAGGTACCTTTCCTGAAGCCCCTCTGGAGACAGCATGCCATAGAAATCCACCCTAATGTGAGATTAACCATTTATGGAGTATGTCTCTAGTACCATACTGTAGGGAAGGGATGGACAATTATTTATGCACAAGGGCCACATAGGGAGTTTTAATGAGCTGTCAGGGGCTGGTTCAGCACCTCCCCCCTAATGTCCCTTGTAGCAACTCCCCAAAACTCTCTATGTAGGGCTGTGGGTGGGTGGGGAGCAGAGTTCGGGAGCAGGACAGGCAGGTGAGGCTGGGGTCATGGGGTGGTGAAAGCTGGGGGCCAGGGCCAGGTTGGGTCAAGCTGCAATCTGCTTCTTATATGTCCTGTCCTGTGGGAGGTTTGGGGAGGGTGTATGGGTGTGAGCGTGGGGTGTGGGGGGGTTGTGTCTGTGTGTGTGTGGTTGGGGGTTGCCTGGGTACTAGGTCCTAGGAGCCAGATAAGGGTGAGGAGAGGGAGGGAGAGGCAAGGGGCACATGCAGCAGAGCTCGGGGCACTCCACATGGGGCTAATCCCACCTGGGGCAGCCCACACTGCACTCTCGCCTGCACCCACCAGCCCAGCCCTGGCCAGCGCGCAGCTTTTGACAGGGCTGTTCCCAGTGTGACTGAAGCTGGCTAGGTGCTGCTCTACTCTTCTCACTTGAAGTGGGAGGAGCCCAGCTGAAGCTTCCCCCTTGCCCACTCGCCCACCTGGAGCAGCACAGCAGGGGCAGAAGCAGAGGAGGCACAGCTATTGGAGACAAGGGGAGCAGAACAGCCCGTCCAGCCCAGGTCCTGGCCACCACATGCAGCCCTTGGCAGGGCTGTTTCCAGCATAGTTGCAGCTGGCCAGGTGCTGCTCTGCTTCCTTCACCTCCAGCGGAGGCTCCTCCTCCCACTCCTGCCCCTGCTGCACCACTGCAGGTGGGCAAGTGGGCAGGGCAGGGCAGGGAAGCTTCAGCTGGGCAGCTCCCACTGGAGGTGAGGGGAGCAGAGCAGCACTGGGAACAGCCCCACTGGAAGCAGCACACACTGGTTGAGGCCTGGGCCAGTGGGCATGGTGCGGGCTGTCTTGGCAAGAGTAGGTGGGGTTCAGCCCTATGCAGAGTGCTGTGGGGGCAGCCATGGGCTGGATCCAGTCAGTTGACATGCTGGATCTGACCTGTGGGCAGTATTTTGTCCACCCCTGCTGTAGAGGCTAATTGTCAGGGTCTCAGAAACCTGGAGAAGAGCGGAGTCACCATCCAAGTGATGGACATCCTAGGTATTGGCTGATGGGGCTAGGGGGGCTGGATGGCTCTGAGAGGTCTGGGCCATGGAAGACTTTGTTGGTAGGGTACTGGTTCCAGTTGGGCCCCTGACTGGTTCAGTTTGGGCTGTGGAAAGCACTGTGAAGCCTTTCCTGTCCAGGTCAGTGCTACCAGCCTTGCCCCCATCTTGTGTGCAGGGGTTGCACTGGGGTATGGAGTATTTCTCTTGGTGGGGGGGGTCTTCTCTTTCCATTCTCTCCTGGTTCCTGTTATTGAAGGGAACCCCATGGCCTCTGGGAAATGAGGTGCTAGCTGAGGTCCAGGCATGTGCATCCCAAAATCTCCAGGCCTACTGGCATCTATCTGTTCATCCCCATGTTCCTGGAGGGAGGCTGAGGGCTGAATGAACCATGAGGGGAAGTGCCATTTTTACTGCCAGAGGTGGTCACTCAGGGCAGAGATGCACTGGTGAACCTTGTGCTGGGGGAAGCTGGAAAGTGTAGCTGCTGTGTCTAATGTACCAGGAAAGAGATTCCTAAATGTGTACAAAAATGTAAAGCCTGACGAAGGGTTTTTGAACCTGAAAGCTTGTTTAATAACTATTCTCCAACTATTTGGGTTGGTCTAATAAAATATATCAAATTCACCCAAGGAACCTTGTCTGCCTATGTCCTTAGACCAACACAGCTACAAACTAAACCCCTGCAAAAATGTAAAGGGCATTCAACTTCCCCTCCATTAATGCTGACTTCGTGAAGGAACATCTTGAGAAGCTGGATACCTTCAAGTCAGCCGGCCCTGACAATCTTCACCCCAGGGTACTCAAGGAGCTGGCGACCATCATAGCCCAGCCTCTAGCATGGATCTTTGAAAACTCTTGG
>NW_005842580.1:421456-455645 GCF_000455745.1 Alligator sinensis
TGAGCCTGCAGTGCGATGCTGCGGCTAGTAAAGCGACCAAAACGCTGGCTTGCATCCATAGATGCTTCTCAAGCAAATCCTGGGACGTCATTCTCCCTTTGTACTCGGCCTTAGTGAGGCCGCAGCTGGAGTACTGCGTCCAGTTTTGGGCTCCACAATTCAAAAAGGATGTGGAGAAGCTTGAGAGAGTCCAGAGAAGAGCCACACGCATGATCAGAGGTCAGGGAAGCAGACCCTACGATGACAGGCTGAGAGCCCTGGGGCTCTTTAGCCTGGAAAAGCGCAGGCTCAGGGGTGATCTGATGGCCACCTATAAGTTTATCAGGGGTGACCACCAGTATCTGGGGGAACGTTTGTTCACCAGAGCACCCCAAGGGATGACGACTAGGTCGAATGGTCATAAACTACTACAAGACCGTTTCAGGCTGGACATAAGGAAGAATTTCTTTACTGTCCGAGCCCCCAAGGTCTGGAACAGCCTGCCACCGGAGGTGGTTCAAGCGCCTACATTGAACACCTTCAAGAGCAAACTGGATGCTTATCTTGCAGGGATCCTATGACCCCAGCTGACTTCCTGCCCTTTGGGCAGGGGGCTGGACTCAATGATCTTCCAAGGTCCCTTCCAGCCCTAATGTCTATGAAATCTATGAAACTTCCCCTCAAGGATTTAGTGATTATCCTAGGGGAGAAGTGAGTCAAGTCTGTGGAGGCTGGTTTAGTGAGAGCTGCCCTTAGCAGAGAGGTAGGAAAGCTGAGAAGAGGATGTGTGCCAGATGGTGTAGGGTCTGCAGCTTTCATCAGCTGGGCCTGCCCATGGCTGCGACATGAGCCCACAGCATGGCGTAGAATAGCATTGCTGCCCCAAGCACTTCTGTCTGTGGCCTGCCCTGTTTCTTAGGCTACAAAAAGACTCTTACTGGATTTGACCTGGATTCAAACTGGTGCAGCACAGTCCTGTACATGTCACCCTTGGAAGCTGCACTGCTGCTCCATCGCCAGTAGGTGGCCAGTGAGAGCGCACAGCTTGACAGGCTTGTCTTCAGATTAATGAACCACAGTAACTGTACAGATGTACAAGAGGTCCTGGGAGAAAGCATTACTGCATTTAACCCAGAATACTGCAGAGGGACTTGAAGCAGGATAATGGACGTGTATGTCTGTACAAATGTCTTCGTTAAAGAATAATGTTCATTCATTTCCTTAGTATACTCTTGGCCACTCCTTTTCCATTGCTCCAGCTGACAGCCTATGTCAAGGGATCTTGTGAGATCCCAAAGACACCCTGGGTGCATGAATGATGAGATGGGAGCCCTCTGCAGAAAACCCAGCACAGCTTCAGGAATGACATAGGAGACTTCTTGCTGCCCTCAGCCTGTCCTGACTTCAGTCCCCAGCAGGGCAGTAGAAGGAGCTCAGCTGCTACGAGCGAGGTGAGTGCTACGACAAACACTGAACGTGTCTCATCCAAAATGGGCCCATAACAATCCTGCAAGGAGAAAGCTGTGTTGCCCTGGTTAAGAGGCAAGTGGGGGATGACACTGGGTCCATGGGAGCTGCACCGTGTAGTGGAGTGCAGCATTTGACCCTCTGACAATTCCCATGGAGCTTCAGAGCTGAGATTGCAAATCCTTCCATCATCTTATAAAACCTGCTGGGAATCAAACCTATGATCTGGTCACCTCCTCTAGCTTTGGGGGAGTTCAGATCTGAACTGTGAGGTTCATGCTCACCTCTATTCTCTGCTGGACCTGGACATTGAAAATTCAAACACACCTGTTGGCCCAGAAGGCCCCTTCCAGGCTTCTGCTCCTATGGGGAAGTACAGATTCATATCCAGACTTCCTGCCCTGCACCTGCTCTATCCAGAGCACTTTTGGGTAGTGTCGTTTAGACAACACAGCAGCTGTGTCCCTCTCCAGAGTTAGCTGAATCCACCTGGGCTATTTGCCACCTTCACCCCCACACTACTGGAATACATTTATGCTAGCAGTACACCTCAGGTGAGATGTGCAGAAAAGGTAAAACAGTGTATGTTGCCAGATCCCAACCTTGGTTATGGGGTCATACATCCAGATTAACATCATTGTCTCCAATGTCCTGTATAGAATTTGAAATGCAAACAAAAAAATAGAAGTTTCCTATAGACATATATGGAGGACATTCCTCCTCTGTTGTGGAGGCTCAGTCTCTACAGTTTCATTGGGTGAATGTAATTGAACATAATAATTTATGATTTTCTTGGCATGAAGGGTATTATAAGGCAATAATGAGTAGTGCACTTTGCTTTCAAAGAATCTTAGACAGGATTTATGCTCCAGGGCTTTTTATTAGAATTTTTTTTCCTTGTATATTTTGAGATTTTATTGTTGTGATCTTTATGAACATAACATTTGAATAAATTGTCTAATTTAAGGAAGCACTGTTTGTATTACATATTTTACTGACAGTTTCAAAGTGCAGTTTTGACAGCAGTCTTCAATAAAATTCTGACAGCATATGTGATGAGGTGCCACACCATCTGCATACCCCTTTTCAAAATCTCAGATCCACCCATGCCCCAGGGCCAGATGATACCCTGTCCTTCTTTCCCAGACTGTGCAGAAATTCCTACCTGGACTCTGGTGAGACACTGTCTCAAAAGAATAGAAAATCTAGAGAAAAGCTGATTAAATTTGTAAGAGGTTGTGAACACCTGTACCTGGCCTGCTGCATAGTCCCACAAAGGTCAGGGAACAAAGAAGGGACATATGACATGGAATAGTTATGTAGGAAGACTGTGTTGGAAGACTTGCTACATCACATGCCAGTGTCTGCAGAACAGACAGTGTTCAAATGTCTCTGGACACAGGATACCTTTGAAAAGCACAACAGCAATGGAAGGGTATCTGTCATTACTGGATCATAGAGAAGTAGGGCTGGAAGCAACCTCCAGAGGTCATCTAGTCCAATATCCTGCCCGAGGCAGGATCATCCCTATCCAAACCATCTTATGATCATAGCCCACTGGTGATGCAAGTGATGATGAGATTTTATACAAGGAGCCTGGGCATATTACTTGCTCCCCATGGCAGTGGGAGGGGGCAGAAAGGGAAAGAAAGAGAGGGCATATGGGAAGGTTTGGGAAGCTGGGGCCAGGCATGCAGTGCAGGAAGGGTATGGGGAAGCAATGAGGTCCAGCTGGAAGCAAATATCACTGAAGGGTGAGCTTCTCCTGGGTAAGTGAGAGGGTAAGGGGGCTGGGCTAAGAGCATTTCTCCTTGGTGAATGTGTGGGGTAAAGTCCCTAGCCCTCACCCCCAAGGTCTGCCAATTTTAACTCCTTTCCTTCCTATATTACTAAGGGCTTCACAACCTCTCCAGCTTTTCCTAGGTCTGCCCCTCTTGCTGTATCTCCCTGCCTCTTCCCTGGGCAAACAACCCATTGGCTCTGG
Organism: Alligator sinensis; assembly: GCF_000455745.1. Classification (NCBI taxonomy): domain Eukaryota; kingdom Metazoa; phylum Chordata; order Crocodylia; family Alligatoridae; genus Alligator; species Alligator sinensis. Next base: position 424,887 of record NW_005842580.1, read on the forward strand.
GTATAGTGACAGGTATGAATTCAAGCTGCAGAAACTCTTTGGTCATCATTACCGATTTGCTAACAAATGTCTCCTGAGAAAACTACCATACTCAGGAAAAAGATTGAGTACAGCAGCTGCAAAGGTGAGGAGTGGGCGGTTTTAAGAGCCAACCCCAGGAAGCCATTTGGTGCCAAGAGCAGTAACCACCACACAAATTCATCAATTCTGTTAGATAGGCAGAGAAGACTCTTTGAGTAAATGTGATATATTTTATTAGACCAACTAAATAGTTGGAAAAATTGTTCTTTATAAGATTTGGGGCACAAACACCCTTTTTCAGGCATGGGAAGAGTCTGCTGGTATTGTGTTCTCTCCATGGTGGACTACAAACCAATATGCAAAATGTCGATCTGTGAATGCAAATGTATGGGAGTGCATGTTAGATACTTACTTGTCCCAATAGGTGGCTCGCTATCCATTAAATACCTGCACACACATGGCAACACTGGCACTTCTACCTCTTCCACAGCATTCTTATAAAGGCTTTTCTAATTAACACACAGTCATCCCAAATGTTACCTCACATTTGGCTATTTTTTGGAGGGCTTCACCTTTGTTTCGCCATTGTAAAATGAGCCCGGTGTGCTGCAAAGGTGAAACACACCACTGCATGCACCATGCTACAGGTACAAGCTGTGCTAGTCATCCCTGAGTTACAGCCATCCTTGTGCTGATAGGCTGGATAATTGCACAAAAGAGAAGATCTGTCTGGCTGCTTACACATGTGTTTTGTTCTAAAGTAGGGCTATCTACCATTTGGGTTTATCTGCAGCCTCCAGGCTCCCACCCACCCACCATGCCTTCCATTGCCCCAGCTGTAGCAACAGTCAGGGTTTCCAAGCTCCTCCTCCTTTCTTTGGCTTCCACATCTTGCCCCTGTGGCAGAAGCAGTGCTGTATGGTATGGTGAGGCATGACATTGTCTGGTGCAGCTTGCAATGTAGGGGGAGCTCATGACCCAGGGTGACCCTATGGCATAGCATAGTGCAGCATGGAAGCCCATGGCTGGAGAGCTGAGGGTGAGTCTGGAACACTGTACACACATACTGGATGGAAAGGGTCCTTCTACACATGGGATGCAGTGGGGTGGTTCACACTGATACAGCCCATGACATGTACAGCCCTGTGGTGCAGCCCATGGGTCATGCTGCTCATGGCCACTTCGAGGTCCAACAGTTCTGTTACAAAGAGATGTGCCATTTTGGCACAAAAGTGAACTTCACAGCCTTTCCATATGGAACACAACTGGTGACATGGCCCCCTTCATGGACAGTCTATAAAGCCATTGGGGATCCAGTGAGATAAAGAAAAGAAGTAGTTCCTAATATTCACTTCTGCTTCCATCTTGGTGGGAGGGGGGCATTATATATTTCTGCTTGGATGACTTTATAAAGCAAATTTACTGAAGTCCAGGCTTTTCCCATCAATAACCTTAACAGGGGAGTCTTTGCTGCCCCCATTAATGCTATCTAAACTCAAGCAGCAAGGTGAAGGTTATAGGCTTCAAGGACTGTCAGGCACCTCCTAGATCCTTGAGACCAGGCCTCTGAGCAGGTGCAGGATGTGCTGTTCCCAAACCAGCCTGGTAGTTGCCTGCTCAGCCTCTTCTGGGAACCTCCCATGAAGGGGATTCCACACCCTCCCTGGCCACAGTCTTCATTGCTGTAGCCTCATCAACCTGGCCAGATAAACAATCAAGGCTGCCTTAAAGCTCTGGAGGGTGGCAAAGAAACTATCCCTGCTGTGGCTTAGCCCTCAGGGACCTAATGGTCCCCAGGTAGTTCTTTGCCTTTATTTTTCAGTTTTGAGTCTTGTTCATCTCCAGGCATTGCTAGTGAATGTTAGTTTGAATACAGCAGCATGTTACTAGAAGCCCATTCTCTAGTTCTTCCAGAGAGTGCTGTGTGTAACATTTGGTTGATAGTGTATCATGTATGCCCCACCCCAGTGTTGCCTACTGGGTTAGGCCCTGGCTGTGCGTCAGCCCAGGGACAGCTGTGGGATCTCTCCTCAATGCTTAATCTATTCTTAAGGTAGGTTCCTATCACTTCTTGGCCTCCTGTGAGCTAAGATCAAGTGTAATTGCTGCACTAGTCTGATACTCAAGCTGAAATGGATTTAAATGGCAGTGTGTAGTGGAGGGTGCACCCCAGTTCAAAAGTGGACTTGAATCCCTATGATACCCTTGTAATTAGCTTCCCACTGGCCAGCTTCCAGTGGGAGGATCTTGGTTCTATGCCTACTTTATGGAAATGAGGGACTTCTCCCTAGCTTGCTCCTGCAGCCATTGGCTGAGGGCAAGTGAAACTTGGGAGCATCCAAGCCCCAAGCCTCCAGGCTTGGGCCTGCATGTAGGATGCCCATCAAAGGATTTGGAAGTATCTGAAGCCCCAGGCTGAAAAGTTTGGGGTAGAGGATACTTGCTGGTTGCAGCACCATATATGGTGTTTGAATGATTGCAGTTTGCTCAGTTAAAAGGATTTGGAACTGATCTGACTAGTTTGACCTGGAACACAAAAAAATTTCCACAAAAAAAAAAAAGAAAAAGAAAAAAACCTCTCCTCAAGGCTTCTATTCCAGTATATCCCAGTTCAAGGCAGGTCAATGCCTCATTGTCCTAATCTGCACTTTGTGGGTACTGGGATTCACCCCCCTGTGTGGAGTTGGTGGCATGTGGGTGAGATGCCCTGCACACATCCTCATTATTCTTCTCCTTCTCTCTCTGCAGTAATGCTCACCGGAGTATAAATCATCCAGCTGTTTGAACCAGCAGGGTTAAATGAAGACACTGCAAACCTTTAGACAGGACATGTTGGAGGATGGCATTGGGTTGGCCTGAAATGAGCAGGGGGTCCAGGATATGGCATTAATGTCTAGATGATGACCCGGTCTTCCCCTCTGTTCTACCAGCCCACATGTGGCCCACCTCAGAAATCAGTCACAAGAGCTAAGACTAAGACACAGGATCTTTATTGATCTATAAATAACATCCATCATATCAAGCCAATATACAGCACTGTGCAGTCCAGTTAATGCTTTGCAGAGAACTGTCCCAGCTCTTCCTGTCCCAATGTCACCCAGGAGGTGATACCATCAGGAACATTCAGGTGTTCTGGGTATGGATAGGTTGAGACTGATCCACACCCAGCCTCTGCTGGGTGCTGGAACCTGGGTGGGAGGGGAGCTCTCCGGGTCTGGCTTCTCCCATCAGGAGGTGCAACTGGGAGGGCTGCAGGCTTCTAGCTGCATCCGGTCTCAGACCCTGCAGTAGCACTTCTTGCAAGGCCCCCAGCTTTGGGAAAGCAAGGGAGTGAAAGGACCAATGTGCAGGGTGTTACCTTTCAGACTGGACAACTTGTGAAGAGGTTCAGACTGTGGGGAAACGCCCTGCCCCAGCTCAGGGAGCGCAGAGGAGATGGGAACACTGTAGGCCAATCTTTTCAAAAAGGCTGTGCTAATGCAGTATCACTGTTTTTCATTACCCAGGTCAAGAAGACCAGGCCCTGGTCAGATTTGCTGCTGAGCACATGCAGCTCCAGGTGGAGTCAAGAGGAGTGTTGCATGCTCAGCACCTTTGTCTGTTTTCTCTAGTTGGGCACCCAAAATGAGTGTTCATACTTGGAAAGCTTCTTCCTCTTTCATTTCAAGAATTTTCTCCTCAGATCTTGACTTCCCTCATACAAGGAGACTGGAACAGCAGTGGGAAGCTCACAGCTACTGTAGCCCCAACCTTTCAGCACAAGAGGTAGAATAGGAAGCAGTGCGGGGCAGCCGGCTTCCTGGCCACATCCCACATAGTGCAGTGATGGTGTCTGCCAGCAGGAGGTGCTGTAGGGACACAGGATGAGTATCTGTCTTCACTGCAGAGTTACACTGAGCTCTTGCTCTTACCTTACCCCTGCTCCCTGTCTGCCTACCCACAGAGCTCTTGGAGTCAAGCTCAGTGGTGCTCACAACTTTGCTCTGGTAAAAGATTGCTGTCCACTTTTCTGTGAGGACACAGATAAACCACCCAAATGCTGAGAGTCCTCCCATGTCTGCCCACAATCCCCCACCTAGTTGCAGAAGGATCACAGAATCACAAAGAAGTAGGGCTGGAAGGGACCTTCAGAGATCATCAAATCCAAGACCTGCCAAAGGCAGGATCATCCCTAACCAAACCACCCTATATGAATCCAGTGTCCAACCGACTAGTAAAATTAAAAACTCAATCCTGACACAAGCACAAGGTATAACACCCTAACCTGCCACAGGTAAGGCAGGGGGACAATGGTGGCCAATATCTGGCTGCTGAGAGGGTTGTAAAAATGCACTCAAGGATAAATCAGTTCATTCACAATTCCCAGGGAAGGTGTCACAGGGTGTGTCAGTTTAGTGCAGTGCTAAAAGCCATGAGACACACTTGCAGAGTGCATAGTGCCACAGGCAGCGAGCGCAGCAGCCGTGAGAACTCCATCAACTGGGGGGCACTTTGCACGGTGGCTGCTTATCCCCCTGTGTGCCCAGCCAGGGTGCTCAGATCTGGCTGCCAGGCCCTGGGTAACTTTGCAGTGAAGCCACAGCCTGGAAGGATTGAGGCAGGGAAGGTTGTGGTGGGGATTTCCTACCAACCCTGATCTTTCCCAGGGATCAGCAGGTGGATGTGCTGACCAGGGGATGGATAGGGGCCATCTGCCATTAGAGGGTTGGCCTTATCTCAGGACACAAGGACTCAAGGCTGAAGAAGAGAAGAGGAGAAAAAGTGAGTGGGACAGAAAGAGAGAGCAACTGTAGGACCAGGATTTTCAGAGTCTTCAGTTTGTTTGTGATCTCTGCTCCTACCCACTTCAGAGTCCCAGGGTCCTGAAGGCGTCTCGTAAGTCATCTACTTCGTATAGGGGCTGCACAGAGAGGGGAGGAGAGACAGGTCAGCTTTGTGGGGACAGAGATCTCACAGGGACAGATGGGCATGAGAAGGGGGAGAGAAGGGCACTGATGAGTCTAGGAGGAGAGAGGTGTGTGGTCAGGGCAAAGGAAGTGAAAAAGGAGTGAAGAAGTGAGGGGGTGGGGAGAGCATGTATAGGAGAGACAAAGGGGAAAAATGGAGAACAAGGGTGCAGCAGCAAAGAAGAAATGGTGGGGGAGAGGGGAGAGCATGAAAGCTGGTGGTGGGGAAGGGCAGCAGGCAGAGGAATGACCCTTACCAGGAGGATCCGTCTTAGCTTCCTGGTGAGATGGACAGAGTTCTCGTGCAGCCCCTCCCAGGCCTTGAAAGTCCTTTCCCGGTTCTCCACAAAGGTATTCCAGCAGTAGAAGTAATCTGCCCAGGGCAGAAAGCACAAGTACCAGGGTCAGGGCCACCTTGGGTAGGACCTGGCTTCCCCAGGGATCCCTACAGGCCCTTGCCCACATATCCTCCCCCTTCAGATCCTCTCCCATCTCACCCCATGCTTCTCCCCCCTTCTCAGCTCCCTTCTCCCCACCTGCCCATCCCACCTTTGAAGGTCATGATGGCAATGTGGGCCCCGGCACGGTGCAGACGCCGCAGCCCCTCTGGCTCAGCGTTACGTCCCTCGCAGAAGTACAGGCGTGCAACGAAGATGCGCAGTGTCAGGTTGGGGTAGGCCCGCAGGAAGTCAGCCACATGCCTGGCGCAGTCATAGCAGGGGCTCCATGAGGTAAACCAAGTGACCCGGTAGCAACGCCCTGGATCCAGGTCCCAGGCAGAGATATAGCGCAGGAAGAGCACCTCCACATGGCAGCCCGACTGGGGCAGAGAGCAGAGAGTGAGGCACAGTGTGGCAGGGTGGGCAGAAACCAGAGGGGAAAAGGGCCTAGTGGGCATGAAAGAGCATAGATAGGGGCTGCCAGCTGCCAGAGGCACAGACCAGTGTCACACAGAAGTCACACAGGTCACAGGTCCTCCTAAGCCTCGCAGACCCTCAGCCTAGCATGGTTAATGGGCACATTTCTAGATCCACAAGCATACACAGGGGTGATGTTGCCACCATCCTCTCCAGCTGCTTCTGACTCCCCATGCTGGGTGGAGTAAGGACAACCTTTGGTATGAGGGCAGCATGGAGTTCAAGCTCATACCTCTGGGTGGGAGGGAGTGAAATGGCTTCACCACTCTCTCATCAACCCCAGCTTGGTGGAGTGCACCGAGGGATACTGGGTGGGAGGGCAGCAAGAAGGGCAGCAGGGGAGGCATGCTTGGTGGGGTGTGGAGACAGAGAGGTACAAAGGTGAGCTGGTGTGTTGGGGCAGGGGGTGGCAGTGGGCCAAGAGAGGACTGTGGATGGCAGACAAGTGGGGTGGGTAATCTGGACAGACTAGTGCCCACCTTGTTGCGCAGGTATCCAAAGTCCAGAGAACAGGAGGTGGCACTGTCCCGGCGCTTCACCACGTAGCACATATAGGTCTCGTGCCGGCCCTTGGCCCAGCGCAGGTTCTTGAAGTTATAAAGAAATTTCTTCTGCTTCATCAGGAGGCTGTGGGGGTGGAAGGAAGAGGAACCATACCAGCATGTCCTGGAGCAGGAGAGCACTGTACCCCTGTCCAGTGCCCTGGCAGGACTGTGCTTCTGCTCCCTGCACCTTTGTTCTGAGGCCCTGCTGTGCCCCAATGCTGTCCTGACCTGCACTTGGTCCAGAGATAGAAGTGAGGGGTAGGGAGGGGTGTCATTTTGAGGGGGAATGGAAATAATTCAGAGTGTAGAATTCAGTCAAACAGAAACTAAGAGGGGGAGGGCAGGGATCTGAAATAGCCTGCATGTGTCCAGAGGACGTGGGCAGGACAGGAGGGACCTGCAAAGTGGGGAATAAATGGGGATGTATCTCAGAGCCTGGGAAATCTGGGTCCATGACTGCAGAGATGTTTCTGAACTGTGTGACTCCATCCATCCAAACTAGACCTGGACACAGCTAATGCTGGCCACACCCTGATGCACCCAGTGGAAAAGCAGATATTGTGGCATGAGGCGTCCAGGGGAGGCAGAATGGGAGTATTAGCACTCAGGCTAAAGCCCTCCCATTAGATCCCCTGTGATAACCCACTGAGTGGTGGGGAGACTGGTTTGGGACCTAATGCCTGAAGATACCTCTACCTGCAGGGTTCCCCTGCCCTGGGTGGGCCCCATTGTGGGGACACCGCAGGAGGAGGAGGAAGTCAAAGCCCCCATGTGGGGGTGCAGCAGCAGCAGCAGCAGCTCTACACAGCTGTGCTTGCTGTGGTGGAATGTGTGCCTTTCCCACAGCAATGCAAAACAGAAGTGAATGGGTTAAAAATAATCCTGGCCTGTCACCTCCTTCCTCTAAAAGGGGCCCATGCAGGTTTATCTGCTTCTGGGCTTGGGACACTAAGAGGGCAGTGGGTGGGGACAAAATCTAGGAGAGGGGGGTTCAGCTCCGGTGTCTATTGTTCACTGTGTTGGAGTGGAGGCTCTCTGCCTGAAACCAGTTTGAGTCTCTGCAACAACCACAGATCCCACCATTACACAGACACAGATAGACATACACACACACACACACATGCACTTTTTTTGCCCACTGAACCCAAATCTCTGAGCATCTCATCTACATTTGAAATCAAAATGACAAACCCTTTCTGCCAGCACATCCATGTATTCCTGCCCATCACACACACAGAGAACAGCCATGCTGTACAAACATATACTCGTTTGCACATCATCACACCTTCTCACAGTCCTCACCCCTCCATTGCACATGTCAGTGCATGTACATGCACATCCCTTCTTTTGCATGCAGTGTACCTGCCTTCACCCCTGCCATGCTTCCTGCCTGACACAGCAGCGCCTCCCCTGTGCATACTGACACAAAAATCCCTCCCTCCCTGGGCACACCCTGTCTCACAGATGCATGCAACTCTCCCTCACACACAACCTTTTTTCTTCCCATACAATTCTCAATCTGACATGCAAGATACTACCATACATTACAGGTAGAACATGCACACATGCTCATGTATCCCAGTTTCTGCTTTATACCCTTAAACTCATAGCCATGTGTAAAGCACTGAATGCATTATGTTATTCAGTTTAGATATAGATAAGACCCAACTATTGCTAGCTGCAAGGGGAGTTGTTTCTTCCTCTTCCAGGACACTAGTTTGGGCCCAGGGGCTAGAAATAGATGTCTCCAAATGAAGTGGATCAGTGCTGTCACAATGTATCATGGCTCAGCTGATGGGCTGATCTGCTTCATGGGGCCAAACACATATCTCCTCTGCCCCACCCTTGATAGTGCAGGATAAGAGGAGATGTGATCTCCCCAATTTCCCTGTTCAGCAAGACTTGTCCCCCAGGATCACTGGGGACAGGTGTGACTGAGTGTGAAAAGAGGTGCTTTTCCCTGCCCAATTGGACCCGCTGTCCCATGATCGTGGGGGAGTGGGTCTGGCTAAGCAGGTAACCCTGGCCTCCCTGCTTATGGAGAGGCACACTGAGATTCCCTCAAGCCCCTAGAGCATGTGCCCAGGGTGGCAGGAGAGTGAGAGTAGCTTAGGCTTCTTATACACTTCCTCCACAAAGTTAACAGGCACCCACTGCAATAAAGCAGCAGAGTCTATTACTAGCTTTTGTGGTGCCACTAATTTTCCTTCCATGCAGTGTGTCAAAAGGTATCAGCATCCATTTGCTCAGCATTTGTGCATCCATAAAAATGTTTATGGTGACACAAATAAGATGTCAGGAGACATCTGTTTCTACTCAGAGAGCAACTGAGCCACTCTGCCCATGCCATCCTCCCCTGTAGCACCAGCCTGAGGCGCTGCAGTCAGCACTGACTTGGGAGAGTGCCTTCTATCATATTACTGGGTTTGTGGTTGTAGCTGTATCGCTCTAAGGACATAAGCAGGCAAGTTTCTTTGAGTAGACGTGATATCTTTTATTAGATACTCGGTGTAATAAACGATATCACATTCTATCATATTACCCACCCCACTCCCTTTAGCGCAGCACCTCCTAGCAAGAAGCCCTCCTAAACCACCCACCCCCTGCAGCACAGCACCCACTAGCACCACCCTGGGCCACTGCAGCCAGCACTCGGCCAAAGGAAAGACCTAAGCTACTGAACACATGACATCAATCCCAGCACCAGCAGGGAGGTTCTTGGGGGTTCCCTAGGTAGGCACTGCCCCAGGCCAACACTGCTCAATTAACAAGGTCCATCAACACTTACATGACCCCTTCTCTGTCTCTGCTGTACCCTACTCTTTGATTCCCACTTGTTCACCTGTCCTGTTCTCTCTTCCCTCATCTCCTTTTCTTATCACTCTTGCTTTCTTTCCTACTTGTTTTGCTTTCACTCGGGTTGCTCACATTCCTCCTCCAGCTCTCCCTGGAATGCGCACACACACTCACACATGCACACACAGATGTTCTAGCTCTAGATTACAAAGTACTAATTAAATGACCCATGGCTCATTTCAGGATTTTTCAGTTTCAGCTGCGGGTTACCGCAGGGGGGTGTCTATGTGCGTGTGCGTGGAATTATTCCCCTTAATACGAGAAGGAGGCAGGGAGGGGATGCCCCTTCTACCCTGCCTCCTGTGTGACTGATGCTCAGGTGCCCAGGGAGTATAACCTTTGCTGTTACCTGTGAAGGGGCAGGTATAACACTCAGGACATAGTACTAAGGTCTTAGCTGAGGTCAGTCGTAACAGGGGCATAACTACCAGGGTGGTAGGGGCTGGGCTGGTTGTGGCTGTGGCAGCAGCTGCTGTTCTTATACCCCTCTAAGTGTGCACCCAGGGCTGGTACCCCATTTGCCCACCCCTCATTACGATGCTGCACTACAAGGGGCAGAACACAGGAGCTGAGGGGATTACAGAAAATCTTTGTGAACAATATTGTGAAAAACCATGGGCAATGGGAACATTTTATGAAAAAAAAAAAAAAAGGAAATTGTAAACAAATGTGAAAAAGCATGAAAAACATGAACAATTTGTGAAAAAAGCCCTGTATAAAGAACCTGAAAATTTTCAGTTCTGCAGGTTTTGAGAAGGAAGGAGAGTCTTTTTTCACTTGATTTGTGTGTGTGAATCTTTCTGTAAAAATTTTCCCTTTCAAATTGTTTCCTTTTTGTTTCCCCCTTTCTTTTTTCCTCCCCTGTTTCATCTTATTTCTCCTTTTAACAATTCTGCCCCCAAATAGAGCAGCTACTTATTTTGGTGCCCTAGCATGTCATTCCTCCACACAGGTGCAGGCAGTTTGATTCAAACCTTTGGTGCATGAGTGCTCTTTAATGACCAAGGAGAACTCCCTTGCCCTTGCTGAACCCTGCTCAGTTGACAGTAACTCTAGGAGGTGCCCACATCTAGTGGGAGCTTGCTCCCTGGCTTTAACCTCTTAGTTTCTGCCAGGGTTGCCTGGGTCATCTCCATGCATATTTAAACCCCTTCCTCTAGCAGAATCCCCTGGGAAATCAAGGCAAGAGAGAGAATCCAGAAAGAGCTTATGTGAGCTCCAAGGTAGAAAGGAATATTTTTAGTTGAAAATGGGTAGGACATAGAGGGCTATGGGAGTCTGGGGTGGAATGTGCCTGGGCACCAGCATATGGACTGAACTCGAGAACAGGAGACAGAGCAGGTGGAGAGAGAGAGAGGGGGACTGGAGGGACAGGGGCTGAGATGCTTGAGTAATAGACAGCAGGTGCCTAAGATCCTTCCCTGAATCTTTGCCACCTTCTGTTTCTTTCTCTCTGTCTGTCTGCGTTTCATATGAGAATATGAGAAAGTAACAGAACAGGGTAGACAGAGAGTAGGGAGAAATGATAGAAAGAGAGAGAGATAAACACGTCATGAGGGACAGTCAGAGAGAGAAAGAATGACAGAGACCCAGAGACGGAGGGATGAGGGCAAGACAGAGAGAGGATGGGGGGAGCAGGGGCCTGAGTCAGATGAAGAGAGGGAGAGCGGGCAGGCAGCTGCACAAGGCAGATTTTAGTGCAGAGGGAGAAGTCCTGAGCTTTGCTATGAGCAAGAGGTTGGAGCACTGTTTTTTACCTGTCCATGGCTGCCGGGGGTCTCTCTCAGTGTGGCGGGGGGACCCCGGGAGGATGGTGGAGTGACCCTGCTCACTTGTTCCGTCTGAACAGCTCTGTGGCTTGGCGCACAGAAGTGAGAGCTGCCCTGGGTGTCCCTCCCTCATTTGCCACCCCCACACAGCGTCTCCCCCCAGGTTCAGCCTGGTTTGGGTAGGGGAGGAGTTAGCAGTCTTCAAGACCTCAGGAGTGGGTGAGGAAAGAGTTAAAATTTAAAGGGGCATCAGTTCTAAAAGATGCTGAACCCTGATTGGCTGCTTCCCCACAGTGTGCTGATCATTGGTCCCCTGCCACCTCTGATCAACCATAATAAGTTGATATTAATACTATAAAAAGTCAGAAAGCATCGTCTAGTGGTTAGAAAGGACCAGGAGGCAGTCAGCCATAGACTCACTGTGTAACTTTGAACAAAACCATGTAAACTCTCTGTGCCTCAGTTTCCCCATCTGTGCAATGACATTGACCCACCTTGTGGGGATGGTGGGGGATGCATCATAGAGTGTCATTTACTGGCATCTGAAAAGCTTTCATGGAAAGAAGAGAGGGAACTGGTTCCCAACTAGTTCCTGATCTGCATTGTTCTCCCCTGTGTTCCCCCTGCTTCCAAAAAGGAGAATGAAGGGCTTTTCAGACCAAAAGTAGACTTTGCTTTCCAGATGCTGAGAAGCAGTTGCCTCTGGGGTGGGACATAGCCACTGGGTCACAACACACAGCGGCATTACAGTTGAGCACAGGAGCTGTCTCCAAAGTAGGATGCAACAGAGATTTAGAGTAAGGGACATGAAAAAGTTCCCATTAGGTAATCTAGGGTTTGAATTCGCAGCGCGTTAGCAACTGTGCAGTAACTGGGCATGTTCCTGGGTTTTCCTCGTAGTAAATGTGAGATAGAAGCCCCTCAGTGAAAAGGGGGCAAGCTACTTCACACCTGGTGCGGAGTCAGAGCAGGCAGGTTGCAGACGTGATAGGTTTGTGCTTTCCCTTAACCTGCAGTGACCTGCTTGTGCATCCGTGCCTTCTGTGAGGCAAAGCACAGTCTGCAGTGATGCAGTTTACTCTGCAGCATGACACCTCGATGTGATGCTTGTGGGTACAGTGTAAATATGAAAGATAAATAATAAGACTCAAAATTACACAGCTTTATGCAAAAAAGCCCAAGGGATCTCTCCTGGCTAAGGGCCCAGTCCCTCTGTTTACAGTGTGTGCATACACCACAGCTGGGGGAGACATCTGCTTGCAGGCTATTCAGGGCAGGGTCAGGGCCAAGAGCCTCAATGTCACATCTCAGGAAGATGGTGGATGAGTCTGTTGACCGCTCTGCTTGTTTAGAATCACAGCCCTGGCACCATACATATCCACTCTGTGCTTTGCAACCAGAGTTCCCTGCCTTGACGTCTAATAGCCTCGAGCCTTCAGCCATGTCCACATCCCCCAGAAGGGCCTCAGCACCTGGCAGGATTGTGCCTCACCCTGGAGACAGCACGGGAAGCCAAGACTTGGACAGCAGTCCAATTCAGGGAGAATGTGGAGAGGCCAGTTGGAAGATCTCTCTGACATGATACCTCTTCCTCCTCCTTTTCTCCCAACAAAGCATCCCAAGTCCTACCCACTGCCTGAGGATGGAGAAACATCCTCAGTGGAAGGACAAGATGGGATGAGGCTGCGGAGGAGTTGTGAGGAAAATGTTCTTGTTCTTTGTAATGCTGGAGTGAGTTCTCCAGCTGCCTGTGCTTGTTTGCATTTCTGTATTTGTTTCACAGGTTTTCAGCCTGAGAGAGTCATATGAAACCAGGCTATGCAAAAAGATAAGGGACAGTCAAAATGTCAGACCAGCTCAAACCTGGGGCCCTTTTCTCCAATGAGTCTATAAGGCACATTCTCCAGCTTCTGAGAAGAGGCAGCCCCAGATGCTCCAGAGGTGGGAGCAAGGATCTTCCCAATGGACACATCCAAAGCAATGTGCCCACTGTGGAGTTCTTCCACATGCCACATAATTAGGGACTGGTGTAAACAGTCACAGCTCTATTGGTTTTAGGGGCAATGGCAATTACAGCTGTTGATGACCCTTAGGGTTTCATCGATGTCCTAGACCATAAGCATTTATACATTTTATAAACATGTCCCCTAGCTAATATAATTGCTGAGAATATTCCAAATATTTGTATATAAATATATGCCCATTTTAATCCTTCTAAACTTTTTGTACCAGTAATACCCCTAGATCCCTTTGTCACCATTACATATGTTGCCTTCTATGCAGCAAAATTTTAAAAGCATATGTGAGCATGAAACTGCAGCACAAGAAACCATCCATAGACTGGATGTTTAGATACTGGATGTATAGTCTAGATAGGGACCATGGATTCTTATCCCATTATCTGGATTTGCTTTTGTGATCCGGCCCTTTGTCCCTATGGTTTTATTACTTGTTTACCTCTCTCAGCACTGTCACTGCCTTCTGTTTTCCATCCCTTCTTTCTTTCCCTTTCTTTCGTATTCAAATCACTCTCTGTCTTTGCTAGCCTGTTCATCTGCACCCTGCATCTGATGAAGTGAATTCTTGCTCAGGAAAACTTATGCATCTCTGATTCTCTTAGTTTATAGGGTGCATCTCTACTCTGCCTTCAGCCTTTTAATATGTAAGCTAAGAAAGACAGAAGGATCCTTCTGCAGGACAATCCTAAAATATCAAGAGATACCACAGAAACTGCTGCTTCTCAAGAACACAACTGTCAGTGGCTCATCAGGTAAATTAAGGACATCTCAGTTGCATTCTTTTTCTGGTTCCTAATTTTCATAGCCAAATGCTTGCAGCAAACATTACCTCAAATTTTCCACCCTGAAAGCAGTCCGAAACCTTTATCTTTTGCCTCCCAGCCTACGCTCCTGGTTGGACAGAGTCTTAGAGTACACATTTCCCTTCAGCTTGAACAAATATCATGCTTCATACAAAATTGAACTAGATTACCCACCCCAAATGGGAGATGCCCTCAAAGAGTCAAAGTACTGTCTCTACTTCCAAAGAGTAAGCCAGAGGATGTTTGTTCTTTGTGGAATGATGATGGAAGGAAAACAATTAGAATAACTATAGTTATAAGCATCTTTCAAAGCCCTTTGTTGATACTGAATTACTTACCAGGGGCTGTAAGATGTAGTAATGACTACATCTGTGCAGTCATTATTGCACAGTCATTTAATACTTGTTTACTGTGGAGTAATATGAGTTACTGCACAGTAGCACTGACAAATGTCTTTTTTGTGATGCTCCTGTGCAGTAGCTTCATATGACTGTGCAGTAGTGTTGCATCATGGTTGTTGCCACATGATGCTACTACACAGTAGTATTGGGCTACTGTGCAGTCAGCATCTCATGTAGATGCAGCCAGGGTACCTTTTTCATGAGTTCAGTATTTTTATTTATACACAGGATGGCCGTGTCAAGATGAGTGCAGCAGTGCGGTACGTGGTGCTGTAGACACGTCTGTGGCACCACACACCGCATATTCAGCTGTTCTCCACTCAAGAGGGCATTTGCACTGAAGGTCCTGCCATGTCTATATTTTGTTCCTGCACAGCTTGTGGGTAATCTAGATGCACTGTGAGACCCCTCTATGTTCCTTAGACCTAACAGGGCGGGTGGTGAGGGTGCTCTGGAGGGTGTGCTGGTCCACAGGAGTACTGCTCCACCTCTACAGGGGACTCTGAATATAAATCATGGCTCTTGGCAGCTGGGTGCAAGCTCAGTAAAGGGAGACAAGAAAGGAAAGGAATTTGAGGGAAAAGAATCACCCCCACTCTCTGTCTGCAGAGGCTCAGGCAGCAGGAGTCTGAGAAATCAATGAGAAAAAAAAAATCAAAAGATATTGCAAAGCAATTATCCAGCCCAAAGCAGGGACCAGGAGGTCTATTTAGTCAACAGGAAGTCGTGTGATCTGGCTGTGCAAGATATAAATATCTATTTGTTTTTTCCATTCCCCTCTGCTCAGAAATCACATTTTGAACTGAGCGCCAGCAGCTCCAGTTGGTGAGTGCGGTGGCCAAATGCAAGAAACACAGCCACCTGCTGCTCCTCCCCTCAAGTGAAAACCTCAAAGAGGTGCAAAACTTTCTCTGCTTGGCGAAGGCAGACACTGAAACTGCTGCAGCAAAGTCTCTGCACAGGAACCTCAGGCTCAGTGCAAGGGCTTTTCTCTTTTAAATCAATGTGTAAATAAATGCATGGTCAGGCTTACAAACTGCATCAACTGTATTTCTTCAATAGAGAGAGCAATAATGATGTGCGAGCTCAGAAGCAGGGCCGTGAAGCAGTACATGTCCTCCCCACACAGTTCTACCAGTGTCCCTCACTCTTGCCCTGCTATCCAAGCCCTGGGCTCCCCATGCAGCTCTGCCAGGGTTTCTCACCCCTTTTTGCCTTGTTCCTCTCTCTTGAAAAAGAGTGCCTCCAGAGTGATAGTTTCAGCCCTTGTAATCCGAAAGCTGATGTGTGCAGGGTCTTGTTGAGGCTTGAGGAATGACAGGCACCCATACCGGCTGGAGGAAAAGGATCAGCGGTTTAGGGCCACCATGAGGTTCATCCACCCGGCACAGGTGGGGAGGATGTGGTTAGTGCCTGGCAGCCTGAAGTGACTCTCCTGCATGTCTTCTCCAGCTCAGTGCTGCAGCTTGCGGTCGGCAGCGCTCACGTTTACAGTAAGGAAAATGCTGAGTCAGTGATCAAACGTCGCTGCACGGAGAGCTCGGGTGAGTGCAAAGGTGGTACCCACCAGGCTGTCCAGCCCTGTTTCCCTCATGCCCAGGCCCCAGGCTCCAGCGCTGTCTGCCCATTGTCTTCAGCCTCCTACCTGGCCCAGGGCATCTACAGAAACCTTAGCATCCAGCACTTGGCACCTCTCCCCTGGCCTAGCCCTGCTGTGGTTCACTCTTCCACCATGTCCAGAGGGCTCTGTCTGCCTGGCAGCATTCTCCACTCCTCCCTGCACCCTGCTGCCCTGTTTTCATGGCACAGGCAAGCTGAGGGCTTCAGTCTCCAGCATAGGACACTCTCCCTCCTGCTCTCCATGCTTCACTCCCACTACACCTGGCATGCCCAGCCTTCCTATCCCACTGCGCTGCTCCCTCCACTTCAGTCCTTGTCCAAGGGCGGCTTAAAGCTTTCCATCTCCACTCCATAGCTGTTGATCCCCTGCTCCCTGGCCCTGTTCCAAGCAACCTCTCCTCCCTCCCATGGCAGTACCTAGTAGCTTGAGGTCACCAGCACCATCCACTTGCTGTCAGCTCTCAGACCTGGGGAGACCTTAATATAGCCTCAGTATTGTTCAGAATGAGAACAAGGGGGCTGTGGTTATGGTTTCACAGCTCTGACTTACCACTGTCCTGAGGCTCAGGCAGCAGTGGAGCTATGGGCTGCAGTGCTTGCAGGGTGGCAGCAGCACAAGAAGAGCCTTTGGCCAGCGTGGTCCTCACATGCTATGGTTCCAGAAAGCACTGTCTTCCTACAGCCTGAAATGTTTCCTACCGAGCCCCTTGCTGAGAGAGAGGCCTTGGCTGGAGTAGCTGGGAGCCCTCTCCAGACAGTATGCCTCAGCCCTTCCTTGCAGTGTCCCCAGCCAGAACAGGACTGGCCAAGAGCCCCCTGCAGCAAGAACTCCTGCCACTTGTCCTCCTCCTGCCGGGAGATGCCAGGACTGGAGTGGCTGTGAGCTCTTCAGAGGCACCATCCTGCATCTCCTGTCTCTCCTGCTATCAAATGGAGGGGCATTTCCAGAAATCTTCAGCTTTTCACACCAGTTCAGGTCCCCCCAATGGAAAAAAACCCACTACTACTTGTTCCCAGTGATGACCTGATCCAGTGAGCCCCCCAAGCCCCATCTCTGCTCCTTGAACTGGGGCAGAGGAACAATATAGTTTGATTCTCTCCTGATACCCAGCTCCTTCTCCCAGGGCTCTTAGCAAAGGAGACCCATTTGCTGAAGTTAGGGAGGGAAGGGCAAAAAGTGGAATCCATCCCTATCTTCAGAGTCTCCTCCTCCCCTCAAAGTCTCTCCTGTCACCAATAAGTTCATGTGCTTGAACCTTCAGGACTGGTCCCTGAAGGCAGCATCACCTCTAGCACAATCAGATGGAAGGACCCCTCCCCAATGCTGTGTGAGGACAGGAGAGCGGTAACATGGGGCGAAGTTCTGACTTTTCTAGCTCTGTAGCCACAACATGGGCTTACATGATCTCATCATCACTGAGGGGGCATCATGGGGTCCCTATGGCCTTTTTGATGTGATCCACCTGTCAGCACCCACCAATGTGCCCCAGTGGGATGTGCACACACTGTCCTCCACTTAGGCAGTACACCAAGCTGGTAGACCAGCCCAGTGGCTGTCAGGACACTGCTGTGATGAACCATGTCATTTACTCTGATGCAGACGAGATGGCTGGGCTCAGAACAGGGAACCCTGTCAATACCTGGCCTACAGTCACCTGGGAGCTTAGAAAGCAGAGGTGATTTCACATAGGAGACACCCAAGATGTCTGATTCAAAGGACTCACCCAGCTTCCCGGTGAAGGAGTGACTAGAAGTAATTGATGGACTCAGGAAGATACGGAGGTTTGTGTCCAGAGAGGGGTTGTAGGAGCAGAATTCAGCCAGTAGAGGAGGCATGGGGTGTGTGTAGCCCCAGGCTGTGCTACAGGGAGTGGGGGCTGGCAGCAGAGCATGCTGGAGGGATTCGATCCTCCAGGGCTGCTGTCCTGTAGCACTCACCTCAACAGAAGCACAAAGGTGTTGTGCAGCCTTCTTTGCTTCCACTCCATCTCCACAACGCGCAGGAAGCAAGCTGGAGGACAGAGTGGGGCCCCTTGGTTATATCTAACTTGGGGGAAGTGTGTTTGGTGTTTGCTGTGGTTAACCTTTACTGATAGCTTGCACTGTTTACTACACTTTCTCTGTCACCGGTGGGAGGCCTACCTCATTCCCCGGCTGGTGACAGGACTGAGTTTTAAATACTGCTCCAGCGAATGTGGTTTGTAACACAGCCTGACTTGAAGCAGATACTGAGAGCAAGCACGTCGTTGCATGAAACCCCTAGAGAGTGATGCCCAGTGATCTTGGATGAGGGCCAATCCAGGCCTCTAAGGCCCATCACTAGCGGGGGTATAAAATCACATGTGACTGGCCAAAGTCATCGCACTGTCCCTGTTACTATCTATTTGTATTAATCTGATGGGCCCTTGTTGTGCAATGTTCTGTAAAAGTACATGGCAAGGATCCCTGCCCCAAGGACATGGTACTGCCGGGCAGGCTGATGGAAAGCCCTGAAAGTGGAACTGTCATGCATTTATTATTGTCCTAAAGAAAGCTGATTCTCATGGCAAGCATTGAAACACAGTGATCTGTTGATTTGCAGAAAAGAACAACTAAGAAAGGCTTAGGCCTACTGCTGGTAAACTCAAGGTAAGCTCTTAATAGAAATGTACAGAAACCAGCTGCTCAACAGCTACATTGTGTTTCACTCTTCCTGAAAAAGATGGGGTTGGCAGATAGGATGATAGGAAGGGGACTTCTGGCTCTCCAGTCAGGGTGCATGATGTATGCAAAAGTTTGTTTAGTCTAGATTGTAGAGCAGAGTGGAGGGTGTTTGTTTTTTCCCATGCTTCTAGGCTTAGCTGGTTGCCACATGAGGCCAGGCAAGAATGTTTTCTCCCTCCTGTCGCTACATGGGCATGTGTAGATGAAACGGGGGTTTACTTTGCCCTAAATTGAAGTGGTGGTTTTTTAAAAAACACCAGTTCAATTTAGGGCAAAGTGTTGTGTACACCCGTGTCTTACCTGCCTCTCCAGTGGTGAGGAAGGAGGGTGAGCTGCCAGTGGGTGGAGTGGTCCCTGGGCTGTGGTGGGGAGGGTGGGGCTGGCTGGTGCTCTCCTCTACTGCAGTGGTGGCCCCCCCACAGGTGGCATCCGCCTTCAAGCTTGGGCAGCTGCAGAGGGAAGGATCGGGTCCCTGTGCAGCTCATGCAGGCAGGCTCCAAGGGGGAAAAAAAATTTAAAAATCAGACTCGCTGCTTTTTTGTCCTTTGGTGGAGCCTGCCTTCCCAGGCTGCTGCCGGGCTTCCTGCACAACTCCTGAGCCACACAGAGCCCGGTGCTTCACTCCATGGTGTTTTAGTTTGCTGTACCCCAAAGTCATTTAAAGTGCGTTATGTTGACAAATGTGCTACAGTGGCTAGAATTAATGCACAATATGGTGCCAATGTGTGTGAGCACCAATGCCATCAAAGTGGTGCAAAAGCATTTAACCCACTTTAAAGTGTCATGCACACATGCCCCTCGTTTTGTCTACATACGCCACAGATGTCAGAATTTTTTTCTGCCTTTTTCAGAAACATCTGGTGCTGGCTGCAGTCAAGGCTGGAGATTTTGACTGAAGAGTGCTGATGATCCTGTTGGGACTTAAAAAAATGCAGATTCCTGGCTAGAGGGTCTTGCTCCTCTGCTCAAGGCCAGACTGATCACCACATTTGGAATCCAGAAGGAATCTTACCCCAGTCAGATTGGCATGAACTGTGGGAGCTTTTGACTTCCTCTGTAGCAGGGGGACATGGCCCTCTTCCCTGACTCTCTTGAGCATATTTAACAACTACTTCCTGTCCTTACAATGTTAGGACCTCAACAGTGCCCTTTTCCCCATGCCTGACCTGTGGCAAGCCTGAGTATTTTCGATATTTTAGGCATTGTGCCTAGTAGTTGTGTGAGGGAGTTATTTGTAAAGTTTTAAGAATAAGTTAGATAAACACTTGTCTCGGATGGTTTGAATAGAAATAATCCTGCATTGAGCAGTTGATTGAATTAGATGACCTCCTGAGGTCCCTTCCAGCCCCACTGTTCTGTGATTCTGTCATTCTAAAATTGGTGTTTCTTTTTGCTAATAAAGAGGACATACTACACATGTGCATCCTTGTTTAAGCGATTATAAAATTTAACATATTTTATTCCAGTTCTTAATTTCTACCTTCTATATTGTGTTAGGAAATGGTGGAATGGCCCATTTCTGATTTACTAGACTACAATACTTTACTTCTGAACTGTGTCAAGCTGCATTTGGATGCATATTGGAATTCTAGTGAAAATGCATAAAAACAGGACTTTCAATTTGTGCTTATTAGTTCGTTAAATGAATCTGTTTTATGTCTGAGGATAGTACAGCACCATTAGAGACTACCTAAAGAGGTTGGGAAGACCTACATGCAATTATTGGAATTTTTTAGGAGCAAGTTAGACAAACACTTAGCTGGGATGTTTTGTGCAGAGATGGTCCTGCCTTGAGCAGGGGGCTGGAGTAAGTGACCTCTGGATGGATCTTCTAGCTCCCATGTTCTAGAATTCTATGATTTGTTGGATTCATAAGGAAAAAACAAACTCACTAAGAGACGCGTTTCATTTTAAATGAACTGGCTTGTTAAGCAAAGGAAGTGATCTCCTCCAGTCGCCATGAAGATGAACACTTTGTGTCCATGGAGGTCTCAGGGGCCATCAACCTAAAGTACACCCTGCCCATCCTCTCCCACTCACGTGCACCAAACCCAGAAATGAGGGGGTGAAACTGGTCTAGGGGCTCCCCACCACGGCTGCTGTCTTGGAAGCTGGAGACACAGATCTAGAGTACAGCACTGAAAGGGCCTCTGGCACAGTTTCATTACCTCCTTTTTGAGTTTGGCACTCTGGAGAGGAGTTGGAGAGGGCAGACAAGGTGTGCTTGACATCCCTCAGGGGCACCATGGAGATGTGCTCTCCATCTTTCAAGATTTTAGAACCAGTAGATCTCAGCTTTTCAGGTCTCATTTTTATTCATAAATTAGAAAATGAAAGCAAACTTTTTCACTTGCAAACTGGTTTCTAAACTCTGAATTAACTAGTCATTGAATCGAGCAGGCTGAATTGGAATTCTCTCTGCCCTGCAGAAGAGGCTACTGCTGTGAGAAATTGGTCTGGCATTTCAACACACCCTAGCTCCAAGTGTTGAGCCAGTCACTGTCTTCAGTTTAGTGGTTTGACCTCCTGTTAAACTGCAGAGGCAAACATGATTGTTGATTTTTTATTAATAAAATGGAAATACTTTTAAACAGATTAGAGAAAGTTAGAACATCAGAAGTGCTATACTGGGTCAGACCATGGTCCATCTAGCCCAGTATCCTGTCTCCGACAGTGGCAGGGGTGGATGCTTTAGAGGGAGAGAATTGAACCAGATATATCTAGAGTGATCTATCCCCTATTCAGTACCCTCCCTAGCATTCACAATTATTGGTTCAGAGATGCTAAAGGAAACATCTGCAACCATTCTGTTCAACAGAGGTTAATAAACCTAGTCCCTTTTTGAACCTGGCTATGTTATGTGCTTCTACCATCTCCTGTGGCAATGAGTTCCACAAGTTAACTGTGCCGTGCAAAAAAGTACTTTCTCTTGTCAGTTTTAAACCTATGTACTACTAATTTCAGTGAGTGCCCCCTAGTTCTGGTATTCCAGGCTTTGATGAATAACAGTTCCCTGGTCACTTTGTCCACTCCTTTCATGATTTACTAGACATAGCCTTTTTAGTCTCCTGGTATGAGACCTGCTCAAAGCCCCTGATCATTTTGGTTGCTCTTCTCTGCACCATTTTGAATACTACTACCTCCTCTTAGAGATGTGGAGACCAGAACTGCACACAGTATTCAAGATGTGGGTGCACCATGGATTTATATAATGGCATGATGATGTTCTCCATTTTGTTTTGAACTCCTTTCTTAACGATGCCCAACATTGTATTGGCTTTTTTGATTACCACTGTACATTGAGCTGATGTTCAAAAGAACTATGTGTAATGACTCCAAGGTCAATTTCCTGAGTTGTAACAGATAGTTCAGAACCCAGCATTGGGTGCATCTACACAAGACACTGCTGCACAATCATGACTGGGCATTTATTTAGTACTTGCATTAGCAAGTACTAAGTAAATGCACAGTAACCAGAGTTACTGCACAGTAGCACTGGCAAACGTCTTTTAGGTGATGCTACTATGCAGTAGTGTATTAGCACCGGCTGTGCTGTGACGTGCTACTGCACAATATTTCTTAGCTGCTGCACAGTCAGCAGCTTGTGTTGATGTGTAAGTATACTTGAGGTTATTTTTCCCCACATGCATTACCTTGCACTTGTCAAAACTGAAGTTCATCTGCCACTTTTTGCCCAGTCACTTAGCTTGGTGAGGTCTTTCTGCAGCTCCTCTCTGTTAGTATGGGATTTGGCTACCCAGAATAATTTGGTATCATCTGCAAACTAGGAGATTTATTGTCCTCCCCGCCCCATTTCCATATCATTGAAGAAAATGTTGAACAAAATAGGCCCCAGCACAGATCTCTGCATGACCTCCTTCTGACCTTCCTCAATCCTGAATGTGACCATTTAGCCCTACCCTTTGCTTCCTATCTTTTAACCCACTCTCAGTCCATGAAACAAGCTTCCCTCCAATCCTGTGGCTATTCAGTTTTTCTAAAGCTTTTGGTAAGAGACCTTGTTGAAAGGTTTTTTGAAAGTCCAATCAGACCTTAAGCACAGCAGTGGAAAGGAATCTTGGAGTCATAGTTGACTCCAAGATGAACATGAGTCATCAATGTGACAAAGTGATCAACAAGGCTAACCACACTTTATCATGCATTAATAGTTGCTTGATGAACAGGTGCAGGGAGGTGATGCTTCCCCTCTATCCAGCACTGGTCAGGGCGCAGGTGGAGTACTGCATCCAGTTTTGGAGAGAGATATGCGGAGAATCTTGAGAGGGTTCAGAGAAGGCCACTTGTATGGTCAGAGGCCTGCAGGCAAGGCCCTACGAGGAGAGACTGAGGGACCTAGATCTCTTCAGCCTTCGCAAGAGAAGGCTGAGAGGTGATCTTGCAGCTGCCTATAAATTCATCAGGGGAGGGCAGCAGGGAATAGGAGATGCTCTATTTACTAGAGCACCCCCTGGAGAAACTAGGAACAATGGCCACAAAGTGACAGAGAGCAGATTTAGGTTGGACATTAGAAAGAACTTCTTCACAGTCAGGGTTGCCAGAATCTGGAATGGGCTTCCAAGGGAGGTGGTGCTTTCCTCTACCTTGTGGGTCTTCAAGAGGAGACTGGACAAGCACCTAGCTGGGGTTGTCTGACCCCAGTGCTCTTTCCTGCCCAGGGCAGGGGGTCAGACTCCATGACCTACTGAGGTCCCTTGTGACCCTAACATCTATGAATCTTAAGATCATCATTTCACAATTCACTTTAAATATTTTGCTATTGAAAAATGTAAGAGCCAGGATTGGAACCCACATCTCCCACATCCCAGTGCAATGCATGCACACACACCACCACAACACCTTGCAGTGTTTTGCTTCAATCTCTTGCAAAGAAGTACAAGCAGAGCACATGCTTTGACAAGTGTGCGGGTCATATACCACACACAACCAATGCAGGGAGTATATCCTGAAACTCAGCAATGCCTGTATGGCTTTGTGCAATTATCATTTATTTTCTGAGCAAGGTTTGTCAGAACCCATTAATTAGATGCCTATAGCACAGAGGAGAATTGGTATAGCCCAGAGGAGAATTGGTATAGCACAGAGGAAAATTCCATGGGTTCGATACATATGGCATAGTTTTGCTGTCAGTCATTCTGGTGGCAGTAACTAGATCATGGAGGAAAATTCTGCTATGCCTGAACCCAGTAACCAAATGCTACAATAGTGGAAAATTACAGTTTAGAAAAAAGTTCCCGCCACTCATATGCAAATTCACATTATTATTGGCCAGTTTTAAATTATTCCTACGTGGCGACTAGCGATTGGCTTGCTAGCCGTATAAGAGGTTGAAGCAGTTTCCGCCCAAGTTGGAGAACTCCATACACACCTCGTGGAGAACTCTGAGTACACTGTGGAGCCTAGCAAACTCCATGCGTGTGTCTTAGAGCGAACTTAGCGGCCTGATCAACCACTAAGGACTCCCCATCACCGACCCAAGGGGGCCTAGCACACCCCCACCCGAGACGTAAGATGACTGCCGGCCCGAACACCCCGAACACATTTGCAGACCGACCAATGAACTTTGTCATTTCTGCCCGACCCAAGTTTTGTAACTGTAATCGAAGCAAGCTTCTGACCTGCACTGTACGAGCAGTGTAAGTAAACAACCTTTTTGTTTAATCAAAACGCTTGAGTACCTGATTCCACTCCAAGCGTCACAAGTACCCGCCCGCCGACTAGGGCTCCTAAGGCCCCGAACCCTGTGCCGCGGCTCTCGGCAGCGACAGGTTATGGTAACTCTTAGCCTGTTACAGATATGGATCAAAGGAGCTGTACAACAGGTCCAGCAGAGCCAGTGCCCTTTGCCATTGTTTTCTACCCACTGGAGTGGAAGCCACTGCATTGTGGAGGTCAATGCCGCAGGGTACTCAAGGAGCTGGCCTGCATTATAGCTCATGAGTACCTCAGGGTACTCAAGGAGCTGGCCTGCATCATAGCTCAGCCCCTGGCATGGATCCTTGATAGGTCCTGGCGCTCTGGTGAAGTGCCTGATGATTGGAAGAAGGCCAATGTGGTGCCTATCTTCAAGAAAGGGAGGAAAGTGGATCCAGCAAACTACAGGCCCATCAGCTTGACCTCTATCCTGGGAAAGGTCTTAGAAAAAGATTATCAAAGAGGCCATTCTTAACAGACTGATCAGTGGCAACATCCTGAGGGTTTGTTGCAGGTAGGCTTGACCAATCTCATTTCCTTTTATGACCAGGTGACCTATCACCTGAACAAGGGGGAGGAGATTGATGTCATATATCTTGACTTTAAAAAAGCCTTTGATCTGGTATCCCATGATCGCCTCTTGGCAAAACTGGCCAACTGCCGCCTTGGGCCTCACCACGATCCACTGGCTGGGTAATTGGCTCCGTGGTTGGACCCAGAGGGTGGTGGTTGATGGAAGTCAATCGTCATGGTGCCCTGTGACCAGTGGGATCCCTCAAGGCTCTGTCCTTTGACCTATTTTGTTCAACCTCTTCATGAATGATGTGGACATTGGTGTCAAATGCGGACTGGCCAAGTTTGCCGATGATACCAAACTTTGGGGTAAAGCATCCATACCTGAAGACAGGCGGGGTAATCCAGGCTGACCTTGACAGGCTCATGAAATTGACGGACAAGAACCTGATGGTGTTTAACACTGAAAAATGCAAGGTTCTCCACCTTGGGAGGAAAAACCTGCAGCATGTTTATAGGCTCGGCAGTGCTACACTGGCTAGCACTGTGGACGAGAGGGACTTGGGGGTCAGGATTGACCACAAGATGAACATGAGCCTTCAATGTGATGCCACAGCTATTAAAGTGAGCAAAACACTGGCTTGCATCCATAGATGCTTCTCAAGCAAATCTCAGGACGTTATTCTCCCATTGTACTCGGCCTTGCTGAGGCCGCAGCTGGAGTACTGCGTCCAGTTTTGGGCTCCACAATTCAAAAAGAATGTGGAGAAGCTTGAGAGAGTCCAGAGAAGAGCCATGCGCATGATCAGAGGTCAGGATAACAGACCTTATGACGAGAGGCTGAGAGCCATGGAACTCTTCAGCCTGGAAAAGCGCAGGCTCAGGGGTGATCTGGTGGCCACCTATAAGTTTATAACGGGGGTTCACCAGGATCTGCGGGAACATCTGTTCACCAGAGCACCCCAAGGGATGATGAGGTCGAACAGTTATAAACTCCTGCAAGACCATTTCAGGCTGGACATAAGGAAGAACTTCTTTACTGTCCGAGCCCCCAAAGTCTGGAATAGCCTGCCGCCGGAGGTGGTTCAAGCACCTACTTTGAACGCCTTCAAGAGAAACCTGGATGTTTATCTTGCTGGGATCCTATGATCCCTGTTGACTTCCTGCCCCTGGGGCAGGGGGCTGGACTCGATGATATTCCAAGATCCCTTCCAGCCCTAATGTCTATGAAATCTTTGAAGTCTATGAAAAGAGCAGTAGCATTGGCCAAGCACTGCTCTAGGCCTGTCCCAAGACAAGGTTTGCCACCCTCACCAGCCCATTCTCCTCCTCTTCTCCCCATTTTTCTCTCAGCCAGTTCTGGAATAAAAACGTCAGAGACAGAACAAAGGAGAGGGGGGTGACAGAGAGTGAGCGATAGATACACAAGGAGAAGGGAAAATGGGAATCCTGGAGTTCTTCAGGGTAGAAGAGAAGAGTCCAGCTGGCATCAATGCCAGCAGAAAAAAGCCATGGCTTCCTTCCAGCGATGGCTGTACTACTGACACTGGTTCCCTCTGCAGGGCAAAGTGTTGCAGCTGCTTCATGGGGGGAATGAGATGCCACAGTTCATAACCTAGCAGTTTTACCTTTGGGTTTGTTAATCAGTGGCATCCAATGACCTCAGGGGAAGGATGAGCAAATTCAGCTGGCTTGCAGGAGGTGGGTATCCAACCTCTGGTCCTAAATCACACCCTGTTATTCCAGCTTGAAAACAAATCAGCTAAGAGCTCTGGGAGACCTGCTTAATTGTTGTTCTGGCACTTCTCACTGTGTACAACCCAACCTCAAGAGAACCAGGGCTGGCTGGAACTGTGCTTATATGCACTCCCCTGAAAGCCATCTGGAATGGCTCAGGGACTTCTGCCCAGACTGTGAAAGGGTGTGTGACACTCCCTCCCTTTCTTCAGCTGGACTATGGGACATCATCATCAGCAAGGTACAGTACATTCTTAATGATGAATGGGTTTCTCAGAGCTGCAGAGAGGAAGGGTCTGCAGGGCAGGAGTGAGGGGTATGGGCAGAGCTGTGTGGGGAACCCAGGACAACCTATAGGTCAGGATTAGATAAAATGAAAGCCAGAGACAAATAAATCCAAACACATGAGAGTTGCTAAGAATAACAGGAAATAAAGTTTTCTTTTAATGGTTTTTCATGTGCAGTATATGGACTCTAGTGTTCAGACAATGTCTCCCAGGGGACTCCTTTCACTACAGATTCAAGCAGCAGAATAGGTTCCCAACTCACTTCTTCAGATTGTTTTGAGTCCTAGATTTCTATATGCTGGACAGCACCTATGCAATATATTTCTGAACCTATATACGTTTACATTTGGTTCTATATGCAGAGTGGAGACTTGGTCTCATTCGATTTCCAAGAGCTCCTTCTAATATCTGATTTCCACCCCACCCTCCTCCGCTTGTGCTAGAACCTCTACAAGACACCGATCCTTCACCACAGGAGTCAGTGGGAAAGTTGCCATTGACTCAAATGGAAAGCCAGATCAATTCTTACAGGCCCTCTCTTCCCAGAGAAAAAGGCTGCACTCTCCATAGGAAAAGTATGCCTGTGTATAGGGTGGAGCTCCACCCCCTTGTACACCTTGAAACATTCCTCTGCAGAGTGGCTCTTACTAGAGAAATTCAGCCCCTGTACATCCTGCCCCTATATAGGCCAAATCAGCCACCACATGGGGTATCTTCCCCTATATGGGAGGTGCTACAGCTTCTCCCTGTAGGTAGCAGGTATCTGAGGGTTGTAATGCAAGAGTGAACTGAGGGCCCCATGAGAGCAAAGCAGTTTCCCCTGGTCATTGAAAAATACACCCAAAAATGGAGAGGCACTGCTGGAGCAGAAGTGCATTTAATAAGGACCTCTGGGGAATGAGCAGCTCACAGCTTGCGAGATCAAGCATGGGATGAGAGGTGTGAGGACCCAGCTCTCTCCACATCTGACCTGAGAAGTGATGGCAGCCGCCACCAGTGGCCAGCAGGGAGGAGACTCCATGTGGCAGCACCTGGGGAGGAGGGTGGGGGCTGCCGTTGCAGCAGGCCAGGGAGCTTCTTTTCGGGGTACGCAGTGGATGGTCTGGGTGGGGCAAGGGCATCTCTTCCTTCCTCCCTACCCTCCTCTTTCCCCTAGCAGTGATGGCTCAAACAGCATTGAGCTTCCACAGCTGCTGGTCCTGGGGCAGGTGACAGGGAGGGCCCAGGGGCCGTCCGGAACGGCGGAGGCGTCGTGGTGGGAGACCAGCCAGCTGGCGGCAGAGCTCCTCTGAGGACAGAGCAGACACACGCACAGATCAAGTTAGGGTCTCAGCATGAAAATCAGAAGACCTTACAGATCTGCATTGCTCATATCCACAGGTCTGGGTCAGAAAGAGATAGGGAGCAGACCCCAAGGCCTTCATCTAAAGCTCATTCTGCCATCACTCTGATGCAATATATGCTGATATTGCCAGGAGCCTAGTCAGAATAAAGACTGGGATAAAACTATGGGCTAGGTTCTGGGAAAGCCATGGGCTACTCTTTTACCCTCAGAGAGTTTTAGGTAGATTTATCCAGCTTGCTCTGGAGTAAGAACTTGCCCAGAATTTAAACAATTTGATCCCTTATTTATGGGAACACCATGGAAATTCTGTGTAAAGAGCCTTTAAAACCTATTGCAAGAACTTGCTCAAATGAATTATATTTGGATCCTGACCTGCTAATATTGCAGTGGTGATGACAAGTCCCCAGGGTAGATAAGACCCGGACCCATGGCTGGATTTTGCAGCTGCTTCCTATCTTTGTAAGAGATCAAACCAAGCCCTGGGACCTGAACTGTCAGCAGAGAAGAGTCTACAATCCCCGAGGCCTGGCCTCCAGCAGACTCAGTAGTCAGACCCATATTCCAGCTCCAGAGGGTTGCCTGGAGCAGCCAAGTTGATGGAAACATGGTGCGATATCCCAGGGCAGCTTGACAGATGACAGAACACCTGGAAGCAGATGCTGGATGTAGGGCCAGGATGGGGGCGGGCCTGTCAGTCATGTGCTTCTGGATTGGAGATGTGCTCAAGAACAGTGACTTGAGGGGATTAGACTATATCCAAGGGACAGATTGTCACCGGGGTAGAGGGAGGACAAAGGGAAAGGCATGATTGTATAAACAGGACATTGCAGCAGGTCCCTCTCTGAGGGCAGGGCAGTCTAGGCTACTGGGATGAAGTCCCAAGATCAGAGGACAGGAGTGGGGTCCACCAGACTGTTACCTGCTAAGGAGCTAAGGTCAGTGGGCAGGTGAAAGCACTGGTGGGAAGGCTGGAAGCTGAGTCCCAGATTCCTTGAAGGCCAGCTTCTCCCACGACAACATCACAGAAGCCTCTGGATCACCCAATTAGAAATGTCCCTGGCAGACTATTCCAGGGGTGGGCAAATATTTGGGCTGGAGACCACTTGAGGAGTTAGGATGAGTTGTTGTGGGTGGGGGGTGTGGGGCCTCACCAGATGCTGATCCTCACCTGCCCCACGGCCCCATCCACATCTGCCCAGCTGAACATGCTCTGTCTGCAGGGGGTCCCGGGCAGGTCTCCTACGGTGTGTATTTTGCCTACTCCTGTTCTGTTCAGTGGCTCATATGCAGCAGAGCAGACAGGGATAAGGCCATTCCCCCTCCACAGAGACCTCTGCCCCACCCCAACCTCTCACCTTGCATGACTTCATTCTCCTTGCAGATGATGCGAGAGCACACCTCCTTGTTGATCATGTATATGCGCCGCATGCTGCGGGGTTGTCAGAGCCACATCAGGAATGGGAGGGAGAGCAGATGGGACAACAAACAGGGAAATCATCATCACTCACAGGGCAAACGCAGATTCCAGCAGTTAAGCCCTTAGAAGGCAAAGTCGCCATTGGTGTCAGCAGTTATTTGGGGCCAGTTCTAAATTGGGCCAAAGGGCAGCTGCCCAGGCAGGCAATCCAGATTGGCAGGGATAACAGGGAAGCATTACCCTGTTAAAAAAAAGTGGACTGGCCCTTTAAGGGAAGGTTTTTGTGAACCAGCCAAAGGCAGCCAGCAAGACTGAGGTTAATTAACAGCCCTGGGGGTGGGTCAGCTGACAGGGCACCTGACCAAAGGTGGGCAGGGCTTGAGCCACATATAAGCCTGGAGCTCAGCCAAACCAGGGAGTCTAGCCTTGCAAGTTAGGGGATGAGGAGCTTTATGCTAGGTTTACTTCAGAGCTGCTCCAAGGACTACCAGCAGAATACTTGTCCCTTACGAAGGAATACAGTCCTGGGTAGGGGGAGGTCTTGCTGCAAGATAGCAGGCTATCATGGTCATTTGCTATACCTAGAGTAGGTTAAATTTATTTTACAGCTGGCGTGCTTTCTCCCTTTGAATTCAACTGGTGATTTGTGGAAAGGAATAAGAGGTGGTTTTGGAGAAAGGGAGGAGGTTCAAGGACCCTGAGTGGAGAGGTTAGTCAGGAAAATCCTTGACTTGACACCGATAGTGGATATTGATGCCCTTCTGGAAGACAAACATTTTCAAGTGGAACAAAGCCAGGAGGAGGGATTTCGGCATGTGTTCTGTTAGCACTTGGCCCAGTGTAATGGAGAGGTGTTGCATCCAGACTTGATGGAGACAACCCTGAGATTCAAGGTATGGGATAACCTCCTTTATAGGATGGGGGACGGGAATAGGAGAGGAGGTGAAACAGCTACTGGTGTCCTCATGGTACCAAAGGGCCTTACTAAAAGTTGCCCACAAGCTAACCATGGAAGGATATCTCGGGAGAGATGAAATGGACTAGAATTCAGGAGAGACAGGGTTGCTTCAGGTAAAAGACTGAAGGGAAGGCATGCCCATGTACCAGAAGGCAGGGCCCAGCTGCCCGTCCAGAACACCTTTGGTTCCC
>NW_005842580.1:455676-464067 GCF_000455745.1 Alligator sinensis
CTGCTGATTGAGACACCTTTTGAACAGGTGGCCATGGACACTGTGGGCCCACTACCAAAGAATAGTACATGGTATCAGCATATTTTAAATATCATGGACTATGTGACCTGGTACTCTGAGGTGGTACCCATGTGGACCCTGTCCACACTGAAGGTAGCAGAAGAATTTTTTGAAAGTGTTTTCTTGGGTAGGACTCCCCCGAGAACTCCCCCAAGAACTACTGACAGACCAGGGAACCAATTGCATGTCCCATGTATTTGAGGGGGTAAGCAAAATGCTAGGAATTAAGCACCTGAAAACCTCAGTACAGTATACCACCCTCAAATTGATGGGTTGGCCGAATGGTTTAATCATACCCTGAAAGGTATGTTAAAAATTGTGGCAGAAGCCCCCCCTGTAAATAGGATCAGATGTTACCCCCTACTGCTGTTTGCAATGCAGGAGGCACCCCTTTGAGTTTTCACCCTTTGAGTTATATGGGTGATGACCTTTGGGGGGTGGGGGGAGTCCTGGATGGGAAGACCAGTGGTATAGGAGCAGAAATCCTGTACAGTATGTAATTTGGCTAAGGGAGTTGGCTCAGCATCCCCCTGCAGTCTTCCTGGTCAGGAGTTCCTCATCCCCTGGCTTGAAAGGCTAGACTCCCTGGCTTGGCTGAGCTCCAGGCTTATTCCACTCAAGCCCTGTCCACCTTTGATCAGGTGCCCTGTCAGAAGCGGCACAGAAGGAGGCCCTGAACAATCTCAGAGGGGTCCAAGAGTGGCAAATGGCCACCTATGTTCAAGGAGCCCGGATGAGGAATTTCCAAGTTGGAGACCAGATACTAGTCTCGCTTCCTGACCAAGATCCAAAGTTGCTCGTACCCAACTTTGCAGAGTGAATGGTACCTTGAAAGAGCTCACATGAGTCAGAGCCCCAGTCAAGGTGAAATGGACACCAGCGGTGGGAAGTGCCTTCTAAGAAATAGAGAGTGCTCTGTCAGTCTCCTTTTTTGTATACACCAGGTTTTAATAAACCATTTGTGCTACAAATGGATGCATTGAACGTGGTTATTGGCACAGTCTTAACGCAGAGAGACATGAAGAAGTCTCAGTGGTATACATACGTGGGAAACTACAGCCCCAAGAAAAGACTTATGCCACAATAGCAAAAGAATGTTTGGCAATTTTAAGTGGGTGATAGAAATGCTCAGATATTATTTGTTAGGATGCCAGTTCACACTAATTGCAGACCATGCCCTATTATGTTGGCGCCACAATATGAAGACTAACAATACAAGATTGATGAGGTTGACCCTCAGTCTATAACCATATTATTTCTCAGTAGAACATCCGCTGGGGACTCGGACTTGGAATGTGGGCGCCGACTTCTTCTCAGGAAGATATGGGTCAGAGGAGGATTTAAAAAGGAGTTTAACTCCCCAAGGAAGTAGGGGTTTCTAATGTGGAACCGTTACCCTGTTACAGAAAAGCAAAATGGCCCTTTTAACCAAAGGGTTTTTTGTGAACCGGACAAAGGCAGCTGGCAAGGCTGGGGTTAATAAACAGCCCCAGAGGTGGGTCAGTTGACAGGGCACCTGATCAAAAGTGGGCAGGGCTTGAGCTACATATAAGCTGCAAGTTCAGCCCTGCAAGCCTGGGGATGAGTAACTTCTGGCCAGGAAGACAGGGTGGGGGTGCTAGGATGACTTCAGAGCTGCTCTAAGGACTGCCAGCAGAATACTGGTTCCTTATGAAGGAATACAACCCTGGGTAAGGGCCTTGCTGCAAGACAGTAGACTGTTGTGGTCATTTGCTATACCTAAAGCAGGTTAAGTTTGTTACAACTGGTGTGCTTTCTCCCTTTGAGTTCAACTGGTGGTTTGTGGAAAAGACTAAGGGGCAGTTTTGAAGGTCCCATTAGTGCCTAGGAGGCCTGTGCCTGGGAGGGGTTGAGGCAGGGGCCAAGGGGGCAGTGAGAGCCAAAATGGGCTCAGTGCCTGAGAGGGGCCAAGACAGGGCCAGGGACCTGAAGCCTGTGAAGGACTGAACCAGTGCCTGCAAAGGGTAGAAACCAGGGAGCTGATGCCCACAAGGGTTGAGAACTGGGGCCAGGGGCCTGAAGCCTGAGAAGGGCTAAGCCAGATCCCAATAGTTTGAGGCTTGGGCTGGAGCCTAGAAGCCGGATTGAACAGAGTGGATCTGAGCTAAATCAGCCACAAGGGAAAAGGGGCAGAAGCCAAGTGGGCCAAGGTCCTAACAAGTGAGACTGCCTGGACAGGCAACATCTGTGAGGCATGGGCATGGTGTTAAAGGGTGGTTTGGAGCCATGTAATAAGCTCCTAAGGCAATGGGTACCTCAGCACATACAGGCCAGGATGGCCCAACTACAGACAGACTGGGTTTGCTTTAGTGGGGCCTGGTAGGGGATCCACTGGTGAAAGAAGAATGAGGACTATATCTAGGATGAAAAGGCATCTTCCCTTTCCTAATTTAACAATTGCATCAAGGCATGGTAGGGGGGAAGGTGCCAACACCCACGGGCAGTAACAGCATTGCTTGTTGGTTGTGCTGTAGCCTACTGGTTATAGCCTATACTTGGGTGGGGGGAGATAGGAGTTCAAGACCTGCCTTCTCCTGGGGAGCTTAAGCCCACTTGTTGCCTTTTACTGTGAATGGGTCCTTATCAACTTACTGTGAAAGTGCTGAGTGCATCTTCCTGGGAAGGGAGAAACAGTTTTCTTATAACTGCTACCAGAACTGCTTGTGTATCCTCTGTTGGACAGTTACTTACTAAAGTACAGAAATAGCCTTGCAGAGGGATCAGCACCCAGGACTGTCCCCTCTTGGGTGATAACCATGTTACAATCAGGTTCCCTCTCACATGGTGTCTTTCTGACCCCATGAATCTTGCACTTCTGGTTGCCCAGTGGCCTAGCTTCAAGAGCAGAAATGAAGGGGGCCCTCACACAATTGGTCCTGTAGGCTGGGGGTTATGGTGCTCTCCTAGGAGTTGGGGGGATGTAGTGTTGGATCCCCTCAGCCTGAGAAGGACCTAAAACAAGAACTCTCCTTTATGGGGGTGTATTCTGACTACTAGGCAATGGTGCCAAAAGTGGGCCCTGCCACCACCACTCATGCTCAAGAAAGAAAGCTGCTTTGGGAACTGTGCTCTGCAGAAGCAAGGCTGCTGGCAGTGGTAATCGGGCATTATGCATGCTCTGTGGATACCTAATGGACTAAGGGACAGGCAGAGGCTAGCTGCAAGCTGGATTTCAGCAGAGAGTAGACAGTCTAGACACCAGGGTGCTTGGTCTGGATCACTTAAAAGTGACTGTAGCAGCCTCAGGCTATACCTGAAGGGAACTCCTCAGGACAAAAGGGAAATGCCTCCTAAATGTAGGTGCCTTGGTAGTTTTGTGGCTGCCAAAGCAAGGTCAATCTGTGTCACTTTTTGTGACTCAGGCTCCTCAGCTCCAACTAAGTCCTGCTTAGGCACCTATAATCACAATTTGGATCTGGGCCTGGCCTTTGGGGCTTCATGCAGCTTCATGGCCCAAGAGATAAAATAATAATTAACAACAGGGAATGTTTCACCACTTCCAAGAGGGCATGGATATTAAATTATGCTTCATTAACTAATAACCTTAATAGGGCACCATTAGGGCTCACTCCTCCAACTGCTCACACAAGAGGGCAGAGCTGAACTGATGGCCCCAAGGGGATCTGAAGCTAAATTGTTTTTTATTCGTGGGTTGCAGACTTCTTACCTGGTCACACACAGGTAACTGATACATTGTTTCACAGGCTTGTGAACAGAGTACAGGCGTGTACATGGAAACTGCTCCTCCCGGCATTCTGGGAACACATATAAGCACAGATGCAAACTGTTGCCAAAGGCAGTTGTGGTCAGTCTGAGGTGAATACAGGGTACCCAAGGACTGGACACCAGCCATCAATTCAATTTGCAAAGACCTTGTAACTTGGGCTGCATCAAAACTACTGTTTATGTCAGGACTCCACAAAGTTTTGGAGCTGTGGGCTTGATCAAACTGGCTCGTGTGTCCCAGGCGTCTGCTGCCACCACTTCTCACCACCGCTTGGCAGCACTGGTGTGCAAACTCCCCTTCTGCCTGGCCAAAGCAGCCCCAATGTGTAAATACCTCCCTCCACCACTGGACTGCTATGCAGTGCCAGCATGCAAAGCCCTTCCAGCTGCAGCAACACCTATGTGCAACCCCCTTCTCTACCCCTTGATCCCTGGCCATGGCGCAGCTGCCGCATGCAGAGCAATCATCTCTACCTTCCACTGCAGCGCAGGACGGGCCATGGTGCAGCATGGACAAAGTCACCTGACTCTGTGTGCCAGATCCATATCTGGCTCACAGCCTAGGTGATGAAAGGTTGCATACCCAGCTCCCTGATACCTGTGAGAGACTGAGGTTCTTTAGAGAGAGGAAAGGAGAGGGACATTTTTACTCCTCCTGGATCCCCATGGAGAAGCAAGGGAACATTCTTGACTCTGGGGAACTGAGCTTGACTAAACTGGTGAAATTCCCTGATGCAGGATTGACACTACTCAGGGAGTGGAGAATGATACAGAATGGACATACTGTACGAATAGATTTAGAAATGAAATTTTCTGGCATGTTATTTAAAATACAAGTTTGTAGAGGACATGAAGTCACAGTGCTTCAGGACACAAACCAACCACTTGTCCCTTGAGGTGAGGAAGAAAATCCCCCTCACTCTATACCATAACTCTGTTCTGGACTGATCCAGTCTGAGAGTTAGTAGCTTCCCTTTGATTTAGGGCTGGATGGGATTTGGTGCCAGACAGGTGAAAGACTCCATGTCATATATTTTATGCCCCAGGCCAGTCAGCACCCCCGACTTGAGGCCTAAGATTAAATTAATTCATTAACAAGGGATTGTCTCCCCCCCCACCCCCGATCCCTTTAACCCCAGGACTGGACAGAAAGAGGCGATAAATGAACAGAAGGCAAGCAGAAAAACTAAACCTACCTTGTACCCCTGTCACACTGTCAGTGTCAGCCAGAACTAGAAAAAAACAAAGGATTTGCAGAGTTTGGCTCTCTGCCATAGTTCCCCCACACCAAGGATCTGCCAGGGGCCCTGCACATCAAGGAGGGCAGTAGGCAGGAGGGGCTAAGGAGGCACAAGTAACAAAACTGAACATACCTTGCGGCTTTGTTGTGGCCTCAAAGTTAGCTTGAAATAGAAAACAAGACATTTGCATAGTTAGGGGTTATTTGCCATCAGTCCCAAAGAAAAAGTGAGCAGAAGGGAATTTCAAGTGGGGTAGCCTTCAAACCAAGGGGCAGCACTACCTCTGACCGTGCAGCATGTCCTATGGTACTGTCCCTGGTATTCCCCAAGTACAGAGCAGAGGTTGGTTAATGTTCCTTCAAAACTTCGGGCACCTTGGACCCTGATAAAACAGTACCTTGTGGAGTCTGCCTCAGGTATTCACTCAGTGACACATCACAAGGGAGCTCAAATGCCTTCTGAGAGATGGCTTGCCATAAGTATTGCTGTGAGAGCTGAGGTCATCTTATTCCCCTGCCCTGTTGTCAAACAGGCACCAGTGCTGTCAACAGCCAGGGCCACAGACCAACGGTGAGCACAAGGAGAGGAGAATCTCTGGGGCAGCGATTCACAACCAGGGTGGTGTGAGATCCTTTTGGGGGTGCTACAGGGTGCTGTGGAACATTAGCACCGTTAGATATGCAAAAAAACCTATGCATGATTCACAAGTCAAACTTAGAGATTTTCATTGGAATCCAGTGTGAGAACCATTCTACCTTGCTTTGGTCTTTCTGAGTTTTTGGCAACAGAGGAATTGCTCTATTATTTTTCTGTAGTCAACAAGCGAGTGAAAGCTAAGAGTTGGCATTTTCTGAGGGTTGCCTTGAGCCCAACAAGGTTGAAAACCACTGCTTTAGGGAGCTGCAGAAGGAGTGAGGGGCTGATCCTGGCAAAGGGAGACTCTGAGCATGGGGAGGAGGGGAAAGCTGGGTGTCTTGCAGCTGGGATGGGATGAGAAGTCAGAGGAGGCCCTGAGCTGCCTTGCTTTAATCAGAGGAGTGAACTCACCAGGACTAACTGTCGGAGATCCTGGATACAACCCAGCTGGAAAAGGAAAGACAGTTCTGCATTGAGCCTTTGGTCCCCTACAGAGCTGGCAGCAGTCGGATGGTAGGGCCCCAGGCCAATCCAGTGGATTCACATACTCGGTGTCCCTCCCCTCTCCCACCAGCTCTCTAAGGGCTAGCCTTGGCAGTGCATGCTGCCCACCTCACCGAGCCAGTGCTGATCCAGCATCACCCCACATCCCTCTGTGTCACTCATTCTTCTGCCCCCACCCATGAAGCTTTTCCTCCAGGAATTCATGTCTCTCACTCCTTCCCTGGCTGCTAATCACAGCCTCCCATGTCTTTTTTTTTAATTTCGTGTCTTGGGCCAAATCAGTTCTGAATTCTGTTGACTGAGCACAGCTCAATCATTCAAGTCTATGTAGTGCTACCACCAGCAAGTATCCTCCCTCCCAGATTTTTCTGGGGCTTCAGATACTCCAAAATCCAAGGCAGGCATCCTACATGCAAGCCCCAAGCCCAGAGGCCTTGGAGTTCAGGTGCCTCCTAGTCTTACTTGCCCCTAACCAAAAGGCCAAAGGAGCAACGTAGAGGGAAAGCCTGAGAGCAATTCCCCATCACCATAAATTGCATAGCCTATATATCCTCGCATTTGGAGGCATTTGTAGACTCACAGAGGTCAGCCTGCCTGCAGTCTCACACTGTCCTTGCTGTACCCCAAAGTGGCCGCTAGTTGTCAGCAAATGCACACTAGTAATCTGTCACCACAGCCCAAATGCCAGTGAGTCCAGCCAAATCCTGCCTCTGTTGTGCCACCCTTCTTCCCTGCAGTGGTCCCCTGCTCAAACCGCACTTCTAATGCTCCCTATCTTGCCTCCCCCCTGCCCCTTGCCCTCCCCCAGGAGGTCAGGATGTCCTGTGTTCATTGTCTAGATCAAGCACCAAATGGCATCCCCCCAGGAAACCACCCCAAACACCTCCTCCTTGTGAGGAACACAGTGAGAGCAGCGATCCAGAGCTGCAATGTAATGGCCTCTATGGAGGTACTGAGGGGAAAGGAGGCTCTGAAGGGTCATACAGCTGGGAACAACACCAAGCCAGGAATGAGAGGCTCTGAACCCTCCCTGCTTTGCTTGGAGAGATGAACTCACCAGATCTTGCAGTGGAGGGTCCTTGCTCATTTGCCTCTGGAAAAAAGAGAGAAAGCTCTAAATGATCTTGTTAGTCCCTTACTGAGTTAGCTATGGCAGGCCCTTGAGAGAGTGCTAATGACCCAGTAAAGACTTGTGGTGTATCATTGCCCAGTCTCAATGACTGGGCTGGCATCTCCTAGTCCAGTGGTTCTTAACCTTTTTTGTATCAGGACCCATTTGTAAATGTTGAAGGCCAGTCTCAACCCAGTGCCCCTCACTCCCAACCCGCTGCCCCCAGGCTCCAGCTCCCCAGTGTGTGGGGTGGGGAGTGGGTATATGGGACTTTGGGGCGGGGGGGGGACAAGCAGCCCCTTGCAGGCTGGAACTCTGCCAGCCTGCAAGGGGAAATGCACAATTTCCCACATTTTTGTCCTTTAAAGAAGAATCCATTTTTAAAGTTTGCTTATCTATTTTTAACATTTGTTCGCGCCCCTTTCATATATTCTTGTGACCCAATTTTGGGCTGCGACCCACTGGTTGAGAAATGCTGTCCTAGGGTACATGGTGCACTGAGCCTTAGGTGCAAAACTGCACTGAACTCTGGACCCAGCTACCAACTTCCCAGCTTTGGGCTACCTTGGGTGGCCAGATTGCAGACAGAGACCTCAGGTTCAGGAGCCCACGCTACTGCAGCATGCCCTTCAGGGTCATACAGGGGACTGCTCCCTAGCCTAGGTTGTTAGGCACTGGAATTCCCCTACAGAGGAAAACAGATTGCCAGGCAAGGGGAAACATGTGGCAGCAAATTACCCCCACTTCTTTGCTCTACCCCAGGGGTTTTCAACCTTTTTGGATCAGTGTACCCCCAGCAGCCAGACGTGGAGCAGTGTACCCCTGGTGGCCAGGCATGGACTGGGGAGCGGGGTGTGCGTGACCAGACATGGAGCTGGGGCTGGGCGAGGAACACAGCTGGACGTGCACGGGATAGTGCGTGGCAACGCTCTGTCCCCACCCACCTGTGCATACCCCCTTGGGGTATCTCAAGTACTCCTGCTCTACCCAAAAGTTTCACAGCCCTGTTACAGAACAGTTTCACAGTTTCACAGCCCTGTACCAGCCAAGCAGCCTCCAAGGCAGCCCCAGGCAGAGGGCATTGCAGGAATG
>NW_005842580.1:464098-466839 GCF_000455745.1 Alligator sinensis
GTTCACCATGGGGCAGATGGCTGAGGGGAAGGCCTGCCACCTGAGGGAGAAGGCATGGTCACGGAGCTCTCTGCGTTTCCACAGCACTGTACAAGCACAAATTCAGGTATCCTCTTGCCTCTTTTGGCAGGTAAGTCCCTATCATCATCCTTCTGTAAGGATGGGGAAACTGAGGCACAGAGCTATATGATGACTTGCCCAAAGCTCTAGGGCGAGTCAGTAGCCAAGCCAGGGACAGGCTCTGGGTCTCCATAGTTCAGCATGATTCCACCACTAGTTCATTCTGTTCCCAGCAACATGTCCCTGCTCTGCACAATTGGGTTTCACTGAGGCAACAATTTGGTTCCCCTCACTTCTGGATTTTAGAGAGTGACTCAAACCTATCAACACCCTGCCCAGCTGCACCTCTGACTGCACCCTCCTAGCCTTGCCCCTCCAGGCCATGTCTGTCTCTTGAAGCTTCTACCTCCTTCTCTGAGATCTGGCCTTTGGTTTGTGCCTACTCACCTACAGCTATTGTCCAGCTCACCTCCTGCCACCTCTTCCTTAGCTCTCTGAAAGGCCTCTCATCCCTCTCCCATCCATTCAAACTCCAGCCACAAAGGGCATGGTATGCCATCTTTACTACACCATCCCCTTTTTCGGATCCCTCCTGTGGTTCCTGAATCAAATCATAATCATGTCCTTGCCATTACAGGCCTGTCAAAGGGCTGCTTCCTCCTCTGTAAATGCCTTTGTCCCTGGCTTGTTTACTTTTCATTCCATCCAGGAAGAGCACACACCAACTGCTGCAGCTTTCTTAATCTGACGAAGGGTTTTTGAACCCGAAAGCTTGCTTAATAACTATTCTCCAACCATTTGGGTTGGTCTAATAAAAGATATCAAATTCACCCAAGAAACCTTGTCTGCCTATATCCTTAGACCAACACAGCTACAACCTAAACCCTTTGTCTCTTCCTGCATTCTTTTCATTGCCCAGGACACCAACCTCACCACCCTTTTTAGGCACCTCTCCATCTTGCATTTCTGTAACTTCTTCTAGGCCACCCCATCCACCAGGAACTTCCTTCCTCAGTTAATCCATAAAACTGTTACCTTTTCCTCTCCTGAGTTCCTGCTTGGCACTCACTTCCACCGTCACAAACTGTCAGATGACAGTCACTACTCATGCAGGGATTTAAAATAATGAAAAGGTTAAAGATCAGACACAGCCAGGCAAACCCATCAGGCTGGTGTGTTTAGGACAGTGGCTCCCAACCTTGGGTTGTGACCCAAGTCAAGGTCATGGGAGGTCTGCCCCTCCTGCCTGTGGGGCTCTCCCAGCACATGGTCTGTGCAGATCTCGCTGCTGCTGCCCCCTGCAATCCCAGCCCAGCTCAGGCTCTGCTGGTGCCACCGGGCATAATTGAGTCGGTGGCAGGGGTCGTGCCCTGGATTTAGGGTCGCAGCAAAAAAAGGTTGGGAGCCACTGGTTTAGGGCATATCAGGTTCTGTAGCCAATGCACACATGTGAGTGATGGGGCCAGCATCACGTTCAGTGGCCTTGGGCTTCCCAGCCCAAATGAACAGGTGCTAATTTACAGCTGAGTCAATGGAGGGTGGCCCCAGCATAAGGCTCAAATTCACACTTCTGGATTGGTAGCATGGCATTTTACCTGCTCATCCATCACATCTCGTATCATAATACACCTAGTGACTCTGAACAGACTAGTTGCACACAGGGCTAGTCCGTGTAACTGCTATTGCTGCAGCACCTATGTCTTTCCTACCCTCTTCCCTCTATTTATGACCACCACCTCAGGTTTGTGGTGTCTGTAAGCTTTTTAGGCAAGGACTGTCTCTTACCCCATGCATGTACAGCACCTAGCACATAGGAACAGTGATCTCAATGTCCATGTAATTAAAAATAGCAACCCTGTCTGGAGTGGATCCTAGAAGCTGTATGATGCTGTGGAGCCAAGCTTCATGGCAGCTGAGGCCAGGAAATAGTGTGCCATTTGCAGAGAGTGCAAATATTGATCAAGACACTGGGGCCAAAGAACCTATTCCTGCATGAAGATCCCTGGGGTTTAATCCCTGTTGTAAGCTTCACCCGAAAGGAAGCACCTCAAACCGAAGGGCCTCCTACGAGCATGAAGGAGTACTAGGGCACTTCCCACTGAGCAGCCAGCATCCAGATTCTCCAAT
The DNA here is from genome assembly GCF_000455745.1 of Alligator sinensis. Taxonomy (NCBI): domain Eukaryota; kingdom Metazoa; phylum Chordata; order Crocodylia; family Alligatoridae; genus Alligator; species Alligator sinensis. The sequence continues at coordinate 466,286 of NW_005842580.1, forward strand.
GCTCAGGACCAGCCAGGCCCAATCTCTAATGAGCCTGCAGCTTGAGTGGGTGTAATTACAATGCATTTCCCTCCACCACATGACCCACACACTCCTGTATGTGCGTGCACACCATTTATGGCAGACCAGACAGCACTTACTGATTGTTGATTGTCCATTGACTACTTGTGGAAACCAGTCTGCAAGAGAAGAGGGGACAGGGCAGAGGTCAGAGCATAGGATTTGCATAGGCTAGAACACTGTTTTTTAACATTTTTCATTTGCAGACCCCTAACATTTTTTGCAAAGAGGTGCAAATTTGTAAATTTTGCAAATTTTGAATGGTGGTGCATGATCATAGCCTTCTTTCACAGACCTCTTAAACATAATCTGCGGACCACAGGTTGAAGACCACCGGGCTAGAGACATTTATGAAATACTTGGAAGAGCTGGTGTATGGTGTATGGGAGGCCACTGCCCTCTACTGGAGGGGAGGAGAACCACTCAATTCTATGGATTATTCAGTTCTTTGCAGATTCTTGGAGTGAGCAGATCTGGACACTGCGCCTGCTGAA
>NW_005842580.1:466849-473200 GCF_000455745.1 Alligator sinensis
AGGTGGCAGTGTGGCCTGGAGGAACACTGGCAAGCACTCCTGAGCCACACGGGCATAGTGGCTTGCTCCAAACCTGGAAATACAGTGGTGAGGCTGCTCCAGGAGGCATCTCCAGTGGCCACTCAAACACTGGACATCAAGGGCTTGTGAGTGGCTGCAGAGGGATGTCCCAGCACATCTTCTCCAGCTGAATTGCAGGTGGGACTTGTGTGGGGTTGCCCTAGCTGGGGCCACTGCTATCAGTACAGTGCAAACTGCCCCTGACAGGCACTCTTGAGGAGAAGCCATACACTCCTTAGTGGTCACAGGTTTGTTCACAGATTCTGAATTTCTCCAGGACCCATCTGAGGACTTGGTTGCATTTTACAAACAGTAACAAATTGCATGGCACAGCCCTCTCTTAGGCAGGTCAGGATCAAGCTACAGAAGAGGCAGTAAGGTATAGATAGAGGATGTGACTTCCCAAAGCCACAGAACAAGCCATTAGCTGTTCAGGCAAGTGCAGTCTGCAGGTGGCTAGCCTTTCCTTCTGTGTAGAGACTCCCACGCTCCCACTTACCCCCTCCCTTGGTATATTGCATAGTGAGAATGATGGAGGCTGACTGTGCAGTCCAGTGACACAGAGATGGAACTGAAATGGAGTTACCCTGGTTGCTTTTCAGACTGGAAAGGGTGAGATTAGTACTGCCTCAGGCAGTCAGAAATGGGAAGAGATTTTCTGCTTAGCATAGGAAGGGGAACGTGTCTGCATGACTGTGCTGGGGAAAGGACACAGTTGGCAGGAAAAGGCTGGGAAGAGTTGGAATAGCCCACTGTAGAGGATACCCTGATGATCCTGTCTTTGCCCTTGGCCTGTCTGGCCTGCCTCTAGCTAACAACCGGGGGCTTTGCATGTGTGAAGACTACAGAACTAAGTCTGTAAAACCCTCTTTAAGTCCCAATGCAATAGCAGTTATTTGTATCTTGCAAGGAAACACTTGAACCCTGGCCACAGCTCTACTCAACTGCATTGCAGGGCACCTACACATGTGCCTGACACCTCTGATGCATGCTGCAGACTTGATAAATCAACTTGTCTGAAGCATGCTAATTAGAACGCTCCAGCAGCCTTGGCATCTCATGTATTCAGCGTCCCTGCGCTTCAAAATTGCAGCAGGAGTGCTTTAACTAAAGCTCATCAAACAAAATTTAGTTAAAGCACCCCCACTGTCCCTTTTGAAGCATGGGACACTGAATACACAAGAGCAGCTCCTGAAAGCCGCTTCAATTAAAGCTCCCCCTTCTCCCCACATGTAAAGACCCTGTACAGAGTCCAGATATTCCAGGTCCTTCATTGCCTAGTCTGTCCCTGTGTCCATGGAAAAACTGGGGATGTAGCCTTTCTGCTTTCTTTGTGATATGAAAGGAAGACCTGAAGCTCTAAATGTTTTTATGCTTTTTGTTGTTTTTTTTCAATTCTGCTTATTTTTCATTAAGAATTCAGGGCTTTTCTCACCTGTTCTTCCAAAAGACCCTAAGGAAGGGGTGTCAAACATCTGGCCTGGAGAGGTGGGTCATCCAGCCCACCGGGCTTCTAAAAGGCAGAACCATTCACCTCCATGGGCCACATTTGGCTGGGGAGCTTGTTGCCATGGGTGCCAGGGCCCCTGTAAGGGTGGTGTTAATCCCTGCTGTTCCAGCACAGCTCCAGAACCCAGGGAGTCACTTGACTCCCTCCCCACCCCACTTACGCTTTGCTGAAAATGGAGATTTTAGTCACCCCAAAATCAGCACTAGAGGAAAGGGTCGGGGGGGAATGGCAGCAATGTTAACTTTCTGGTTCTGGAGCTGCCTCGTAACAATAGCTCTGGCAGCTTCAGGGATTACTGTCCATGGGTCCTCCAGCCTGCAAGAAGCCCTGCTATCTAGGTCTGATTCAGAAGAAGCTCCACAGTCGGAATATAGTCCACAGGACCCAATAAGTCTGATGCCCTGGCTCTAAGGACATCTGGTCTGGATGTAAGGTCACTGAGACCCCTGAGCAACTGAGAAGGGCAGGGACTTTGTATTAGGCTATTTAAATCTCTTTGGTTTGGGATGCACAAGGCTAACAAAATGTTAGGAGTGCATTGTCAAATCTGTTCCCAGTTCCAGAAGGCTCCTACTTGAATTCTCTAGATCTCCAACTAGCCCTTTAGCAAAGCATGGCCATAAACTTTGTGTCTTCTACGGTGCCTGCTTATGGGACAAAGCACTATTTGGAATAGGAACAAGACTGAGATGCATCCAAGATCCACAAATGTAATAGGGAAGTTCTCCTCTGAAGGCCACCCTCTCAGCACAGGCTGGGCACTCATGATGAGTGAGGAGAGGAGACCAGAAAGTAATAGATGTGGATGCAGCTGATGGTCTTCCCCCCGCCTCCCCTTCCATACCCAGTCCCTGGTTTTCTCCGCCCTAGATGCATCTCCCTCCTTTATAATGGAATTGTCCCTCAGTCTCTGCTCCAGTCTCACCAGTTTACTCTGCTCTTTGTGGCTGCCTTCTACAAATTTGGTTTCCTCTGCAGATGTTAATCCTCCCTGAATTTACCACACAGAATATTTGAGCCAGCACAGATACAAAGTCACCAGAAAAGGGGGCAGAAAAACTAGGCTTAATTGACCAATAAAACTGGGAACTCAGCAGCTGGGAATTGGGAATGATGAGGAAGAAGCTTTGGAGGCTGAAGAATGGCAGGCATGTCACTGTTGTGAGAACAAGCTCCATGCACCATCTAGAGATGCTCTGCAGACTAGATCCAAGACACTACCATAGGCAGCACCTGGCAGGCACTGGTTACCAAATGTCTCTGCTGCCCCTGTCAACTCCCATGGAGGATGCAGCGTGCTCACCACAAAGCACATATTGCAGCTGATCCCCTCCCTAAACACTGGCCCTGGACTCCAAGGGGCAGGGATGGATTTATGTACAGTCCTAGAGGGCCGAGGCCCATGATCTCCTGCAGCAGAAGACCCCACTGGTGGAGCTCCCACCACTGCTGTTTTTCTACAGATGCAGCTCAGTCTGTTGGCTGCTGAATGATTTGTGCCATCATTGCCATACAGAGAGGGGGGCAATGCCAGCCCAGTCCTGCAGGGGGTGCTTCGTACTGGCTATTTTCTAATGTGGGTGGTAAACAAAGCAATCTTCTTTGGGCCCCATACTTCTTGGGCTCAGGGCCCCAAGAATTCTTAATCCGTCCCTGCCAAGGGGCACCTGTCTATATGAGAGGAAAACTGAGCCCATGTTATCAAGAGGGGCTCTCCACTGATTCCTCTCTGCGGGCCACTGCCAATTTCTGTGCAGCCCACCTGGTGGGCAGAGTGGTAGCTACTTGGCAAAGTGGCCCTATCTTGCCTCCTGGTATCTCCCCACTGCTTACTCCTTGGACCTTATGAGGAAAGGGAGAGCACTGGCCCTGCTCACTGCTTTCCAGGCTCCACTGCCTCACAATCCCTCCTCCCTTCCCTCTCCTCTTCTGCACTCTTCCCTTTTCCTCCCCTTCACTCTCCTTCAGAGGGTGTGGGTCTTCTCTTGTCCCACGCAAGAGGAGGAGTGTGCGGGCAGTGGTCCCTGGTGAATTTCCGAGGAGCAAGGAAAGGGGAAAGAGCCCTGAAGTCACTTCCGGGGCCAGGGGGGTTGGAGGGACACTCACCACCTGGGGGCACAGAAAGAGCTATGATGCACAGCAGCGCACGGGCTCCCAGGGTCATCATCACTGCAAAGCAGAAGAAAGAGAAATTCAATGAAAGTCAAACACAAGCCATGGGGAGGTCTATCCCCGGTGGCATGGACATTCTTCTCACCCACTGACCACCTCAAACGTGTGCCTTCTCATCCTCCCTCCCTCCAGCTATCTCCCACTATCTCTGCCTTCTCACATCTTCAGCTGCTGCCCAGGCACTTTGGAGTGGACAGAGCACTCTGTTTACCTGCTTTCTTTAACCTCCATCCTCCTTTCCTCTCTTTCTTTCCCTCCCACTTCTCTCTCTCTCTCCTTCTAACCAGCCATCTAACCTTTCTCTTTTTCTTGCCTGTACTGTCATTTTATTAACAGGAGCCAAGAGAAAAGTTCTTCATCATAACACCCCGCCCCCCCCGCCCAAAAAACCCCCAAACAAACAAACCAAATCAAACCAACAACAACAACAACAAAAACTTACTTGCTGGGCTAGCAAGGAAAGGGATGGGATCCCTGTCACTGAGTGCTGTCCACTGCCTCTGCTCCCTTCAGCTGCAGACGTCTCTTCCCGCTTTGGCTGGTCCCCCGTTTGGCCAGAGTGTAAGCCATAGGCAGCCACTCCCAGAAAACGTTCCACTGTTAGTTGTCTTCAAAATACAATTTTGAAGAAAAGTGGAGCCAAAGAATAGGACTTGGTGTCATAATGCGGATGGAATGAGCGGGGAGCGAGCCGAAGAGGCCCACACCCTCATTCCAGAGTTTATTAGGATCCAGAGGGAGCCAGCTCCTCCCGCTCCCTCTGGACAGTCCAGCACCGGGCCGGGTTCCCAGTGCCTGTGTTAGACCCTTGTGTCCTGTTCCATGCTGCCCTCCAGTACAGGCCTTCTTTCCTCCCTGCCTTTCCCTCCCTCTGGCCCTCTCACTGCTCAGCTCTCCTTGCTGAGCTGCCTGCTCTTACCCATCCCCTCCATGTGCCTCTCTCACTGCCTGCCTATTAGTCTCCAATATGTTGGAGGACTGCAAAGTACTCACCTGAATTTTCCTGACTGCAATTTAAATGTTATGTAAAAACTCCAAAATGCATAGAGATCCCAACTGTCATTCTCACCCGGCTGAAGGAACAGCCTTCCTGCAACCCACCAATATACCATTCTGTCCTAATTCTGGATTTAAAAACATAGATGAAGCTTAGAGCAGTGGTTGCAACAATGTCCCAGACTTTGCCTGGTCTCAGGTAAAGAGAAACATCAGGGATCTGAGTTCTAATTAAACTACCTGCATTACACTCAGAGATGATTACCCTGCTGATTACTGGTCTAAAACCAGGGCCAGACACAGGCATGGGTGAACCAGGTGGCTACTCGAGGCCCAGACAGAAAGGGGGCCTGAAAATGGTTTTTTTTTTTCATTGTCCGATTATTATCATCATTATTGCTAGCAAAGGAGGGCCCAAAACTAAAAGTTCACCCAGGGCCACCAGGAGTCTAGGTACAGTGCTGCCTAAAACATATCCCTGTAGAAGCATGTGTCTGTCACCATTTCTCTATTTTCCTGTTGCAATTTCACTCTTTTTTCTTCCACTTGCCTTTCCTCTTTCTGAACATATATCTTCCCTTCCTTCTACAAACCTTTTTAAGGTCTACTTTCATGCCTTTCCCTCCTTCTTCTTCTTCCCTCATCTTTTCATGCCTGAGTATCCCCACATGTAATATTTATTTCCACGAGCTGGGGACCTGGGTGTATCATCCTTTAAGCTCAGCTTGTTGAGTGAGAGGGTGAATTATATTCACTCTCATTGGTATCTCTCAGGATTTCTGCTTCCAAGGACCCTGGGTCTGTGGCTTAGTTATTACAAACAGGCAGCAAGTGATGAGTCCAGGAGGAATTTCAGATCATTCAGCTAACATAATTTAGCACACAAGTGGTGGGTGGGGACAGCCTGTAAACTGTATTGCCCTGACTGGATGGACTTGCACCACTGCTCTCTGCTCACACAGGACTGTCCTGAATGCTGCAACACAGACCCTGTACCGTTATGGAGCTAATGTGGATTCTTCTTTAGCTCAAGCAGTCAGATCCTGGGTTTTTGGAATGGGAAGAATGAAGCTTTGTCTTTGCAGCTGCATGACATTCCAAGTGGCCGAAGAGTGGAGCAAGGTGAAGTCCTAAGTGGCCACAGATGTGCTACAAGAGGAGAGCAAAAGACATGAGAAAACAGAATCAGAGAGATAAAAGGAAAGAGAGAAAAAGTCCAGAACAGAGACGAACGATTTCCATGGCTCCCAGACAGATGGAGGTCCTGGCAGACAGCCAATCAGCTGGCAGAGAAAGTGATGACATCACCTAGTGTCTGTGTGCCAAAAGCTAGAGAGCTTAGCATCCTCCTTTTGCTAGCTGCTCTGGCAGAATGGGCTGTGGGAGGGGGCTCGCCCCTGGGAACAAGGGGTAGAGAGCAGGGATCAGCTTGGATGGGTTGTGGGGGGAGTTCGGTGTGGCTTTTGCCATGCTGGCTACTGTCAGAGACACAGGGAGGGAAGAAAGGCACAGAAAGAGAAGGAAAGAGCAAAACAAGGGGGACAAAGGGGAGGGGCGCAAGGACAGCAACAAAGAGAGCAAGGAAAGAGAAAGAATGAGGGAAAGGGAGAGGG
>NW_005842580.1:473210-481301 GCF_000455745.1 Alligator sinensis
CATGAGCCTTTGGTATCAGACCCTAAACCCGCACTAAGAGTTTTGCCTTAGAGTTCAGCAACTTACATGAACCTGGGGGTGCAAATTCATGCCCCTCCTCCCCGAAATACCTTCCTCCTCCTTTCCCAGCTTGTCAGCAACCCTACCTCCTCCCACCCCTCTGACAAGTCCCCCAGGGTCCTCCTATTAATTTTTGCTCCCTTTGGGGTGAGCTAGGGAAGCTAGGGATGACTTCCTTCCCTTTCTGCAGCTCCTGAATCTGACAGTTCCTCCTTTAGGTCTGGGTAGATACTGAATGGGTAATCCCCCTGCTCTTAGTCCCAAAGCCAATCCCATGGGTGTTCAGGGAAACTCTCTTCCTCATCAGGCAGCAGATGGAAGCCCTGCAGGGGAGGTCAGGGCCCCAGAAGGCTTAGCCCTGTAGTAGGTACCTCTCAGTGGTTCTCTAGGAATAAAGCCCAGTAACTCCCAGAGGATAGTTGCTAGGGAAATCCACAGTGTGCCCCAGTACTATGCCAGGGCTGGCAGGGCTTGAGGGTGGATCCACAAATTTCACTGACGAGGTTGGAGTTAGTGTCTGAGAACTGTGACTGCTGCACGGTACATCTCAGCACAGGGTTCCCTGGCACTGTGGGATTTTTTTTTTTTTTGATGGTGGAGTACTACCTGACTTTGCCAGTGCAAAGTTGCAGCTGGGTGAGCCTGCTCCTTCTGTCCCTGAGACAACCTTTATCCCAGGCAGGGCAGATTCTTAAAAAGAACAGATAAAGGAAATGGCTAGGGGCTTCTTCCTGTTTCTTGTCATCCTGGAAATTCAAGAAAGCAGCCTTTGGTCTCAGGAGGCAGTGAAAGGAGGACAGGGGGTGCAGGGTATTACCGGAGTCCCCTGGTCATTAAGGGAACAAATGAGACATTATGGCCTGCAGTGCCATCAGTCTGTTTCTCTGAAGCCAGAAAATGCAGATTCTACAACCTGGCCAAGATTCATGTTTGGCTGATGGGTGCTTGGCTAACCTGCAATTCAGAGGAGGCACTATAATGGTGAGGAAGTAACCAAGATAAATTGTGGCAGAGATTTCTGCCTTCTGAATGGAAAGATCCTCTTGGATCCAATGGGGGAATCTTCTCAACTCAGCTGTTTCCCAACATCCAGAGGGTGGGGAAGGCCAACAACTTCTTTTCATCTCTACCTGGATAAATCAGTTCTTGGTTACTGTGAGGTTAGGAACACAGGAACATCAAAAGAACATAAGAAATACCATACTGGGACAGACCACTGGGCCATCTAGTCCAATATCCTTGATATCACAATGGCAAAGTCTGGATTTCTAGGAGCTAACACTGGACTGGAGGAGGCCACCTGGGCCAAATCCCATCCCCTGTATTGACAGGAATCTCCAAAATTGCTACTTCAAACACACTATCCAAAACGCACACTATCCAAACACTATACAACGCACACTATCCAAAACACCAAGAACAACCTACAACATGCCACAGGCATGAAGGGGAGAGAGGAAGACATGGCCAGGGCTCTGCCTCTTCAATTCGTTTTTAAATTCTCAAAAGATCCTGGGCAAGGGACTACACTGCAGATAAAGGCAAAAACCCTCAGGGTCCCTGCCATTTTGATTTAAGGGAAAAGTTCTTTCCTGACTCCAAGTTTGGCAATCAGTATGACCCTGACCAGAAGAGCAAAACCCTCTAAGTACCTCTGGGTTTTCTAAGTACCAACAGAAGCATCAACATATCCCAGTCAAAATCCTCCACACTTTCCTATTGCTAATGTACCAACACTCAGAGAAAGGCAGAAAAAAAGCCTCAGAAGCCATTAGCATTCAGGAGGGAGGAAAAGAGCCCTTTCTGGCCCCTACTGGCAATCAGCATAAACCCTGATTTGGAAACCCTTTTGTGGTTTGAGTTTCTTTGTAACTTTAAAACAGCCTGTCACAGCAGTTATAAACAGATATGGTATGTGTGCTAACAACTATCCTTTCTAAAGATCTAAGGCAGCTTCTGCTAGACCTGTCTTAGTGAAGGAACATCAGTTTGAATTCAGTTTCTTTTCCTTTTCAGCACAGTCCAACAAGACCTACAGCATTTAACAAGTCAGGGTATTTTGTAGAGCCCAGCTGTTTACTCAGCATATTCAAGGGCCGGGGAAATGGATTCCTACTCTCTGTATTGGTTTATCAATCGGGCAAGGCTGATGCTTTACTGCTGTTTATCCTAAGTATGGTCGAAGGTAGTTCAACATTTTGTAAGTGTACATGATATAAATGAGATAATGCAGGGGTTGCTGCCCTTGCACTCAGGGGACACTGGAGGGAGCTACAGTACTCCAACATGCTGAGCCTCAATCATTCCAGAGTTGTCCTTCTGCACTTTATCATCTGGATGACTGTTCATGGCTCTCCCTCAAAATCTCCTCGTTTCTAAATGCCCTGGTTCTACAACATTTTATTTGTGAGGATTTGGTGGGGGGGAAGAATCTGTGATTGTTCTCCCTGCTTCTTCCCCATGAAACTCTCAGAGATTTCAGGAGAATTAGTTGCTTCCAGGAGAGGCACAGGTTCACTTCACTTCCTGTCACTTGGTTCTCTGTCTCTCACTCTTCTTTATTCTACTCAGCTACAGTCATCCTTCCCCAGCAAAGGAGATGTTGGTAGCAAGATCTGTATTTAATATTCATGGGTACAGGAGCTGTATTGATATAGAAGACTCAAAAGGAAGTAATCTTTCCCTGAAGTTCTGATCCCAGTGATACAATATGGTGTCAGCGGGAATAATGGAGGAGACTCAATGGGTGCTGACAGAAGTGACACTTGCTGAGTGATCAGCCCCCTGAAAGTGCTCTACAGTCTTCCCCTGACAGAAGTGCACAGCTGCAGAATGCTTTAGAGTGCCTGATTACAGGACAAATTAATCCTCATCTAATGAAGGTTCAGATGAAGATGCTCCAAAGCAAAGTGCCTTCTTAACTTGTCTCAGTCCACGTGCATGATTGGGGCTAGGCTGATGCAACCCAGCCTCACCCTCAGTGCTGTCTGTAGGTTGGGAGGGATAGAAGGGAGGGGAGGGAGCTCCAGGCTGGGGTTTGCCCAGCCTGAACTGTGGGAGAGGGATTGGAGTCCCCCCACCTCATGCCCCGCCTTGCATCCCTCTCCTCCTCCAGATCAGGCTGCGCAAGCCTCAGCCCTGAGCTTCCTCCTTTCCCTTGTCTTCCTCCCACCCTGCAGACCATACCAGAGCTGAGGGGGAGGAGGGGGCTAGGGGAGAGAGGCTGCATGCAAGCAGCCTTTCTCTGCTGAATCGACTCTAAAATAGAAGTCAATCCCCCCACCACCTCCAACCAAACAGCAAACATCTGTTGGGTCAGGGGGGTTGCTCTAACTCATGGTGCTTTACGTGAAGCGCCATGAGTTAGAGTGGGGAGCTGCATGTCTGTCAGCACCCAATAGGGAATGCTCTCTTCCAATGATGGCTGATCCCAGTATGGTACCAGGTGGTTCCATGTGGCAGTGAGTAAGTCAGCAGGGGGCTTCCTTCCTTCCAAGATAATTCTGACCCTAATGCTCCAGTTCTTTGCTAGGGACATGGTAGTGCTGCCAGCATCAGATTTTGGATGCAACACAAAACCAGTTGCTCTAGCAACAAAACAATCCCATGATATTTTCTACCTTAGGTGTGGTTGCTTTTCAGTGGGTGAGTATAGAGCCCACAAAGGTTTGGGGAGTCATGTAAATGCTGGCTAATTTCACTCTTGCTATGTCTTTGTTTCCTTAACTCTCGTATAGACTCATAGTAACCAGGCATTAAGTTACATTTCAGCACTGAGAAATTAATGAGCTGCTGTGAGATGTTGAATGTATCATTTCAGTAATGTAACACAACGTGTTCATCTGAGTCAGGGCAAGCAAGGTGAGCATTCTGGGGACCCACGCAGCTGATTCATCCTTCTGCTATTACTTGAGCCCTGGCACCACCCTTTGAGTAGACAGACGTAGTTAGAAGTAGTGTTAGTCTGAAGTCAGGCAGAAGGCAGGGTTGATCTGCACCTTACAGACTAATTAAATCAGAGATAGACATATTCCTATACTATTCTCTAGGTTGGTAGTGGGGATGGACTATCAAAGACAGGTTCAGAGCCAGTTCAAAGCCAGATGCAATCATTTCTCAGCTTCAGGGCATTTGAAGCTGAGCTTGCGTTCGGCCCATTGCAGATGTGGGAACAATTGTAATGTTCAGGACATGACCTTTCTCTGTTTGACAAGGGTCATGCCTTTGCAGTGCTGGTCCTGAGGATATGAAACTTTCTCCCACCCCACCCCTCTTGACATCTGCTTCAGCAACCACTGTTCTGACAGGCTGCAGAACATATGGCACAGAGAGCCCAAACAGGGGCCATGAGAGTTAGTTGGACCCTCACCTTATCCTTCCTGCATCTCCATGTGCCATACAAGGTTTGAGCATGGATTCACTGACTCATGAATCCTTCTCTTGCTATCAAGTATTTAAAGCTTCTCAGAGCTGAAGAAAGAGCATCAGTAACTTTTTGCCTATCCTAGCTCCCTGCACCATATTCTTCCTGCCTTCTTCCTTACAGCTTCTTCTACTGTAAGCAAGGCCCCCTTCCTAAGGTTACCCAAACCATCCCATTGCTGTTTCTATCCTAATGGAAAACAATCTTTTGACATAATCTGTCTTTGATCTGCTGTCCCCAAATGTAGTTTCTACTACACACCCTTCCTTTCCAAGCCCACTGCTTCAAAAAAGTTGGGATCAACTTAAGCTAAATCAATAGCTCTAACTTCGTTGTAAATCAATTTAAGTATGTCAGCACAGGGGTTGACAGTCATGTAAAGAACAATATTACCCAAGCTGGTGCAAGCACTGTGCATAGAGAAGGATGGAGTTACATCTGACTATCTGGTCTGTCTACTTTGAGTGGGAGCCTTTTATGCCATGTTGGTTTTTTTTTCTTAGGGTCAGACCACTCCTTCCAAGAAGAGGGGGCTTGCAGTTTTGGCCGTGTCTAATCATTCAAAAATCATGAGCTACACCTCAAAGATCATGAGTATCTTAAAAATCTGGAGGGGTTTGTTTGAATCTGTTTTGTTCACCTTTCAAATTTCTTAGTTTCTTGGGTGCACTTGGTCCCAAGATTCTCATATAACCCCAGGACTTTAGTACCAAGGGCTTCAAGGAAAACATTAAATCTCAGAAGATTTAGAATGAAATTGTACAATTTGGCAACACATGCACAATGGAGGCTGGGGAAAGAGCATGAGAGAATGACATCTAATGTCCCATCCTTTTCCCTTCCTCATCTCAGTACTTCCAACAGCAGCGTGAGCTCTCTCCCCATCCCATTGGGGTATCACCACAGCAGCCAACAATTTAAAGACCCACATTCAAAAAATAAAATCTTCCATATGAAAATTATGTACTCATAAACCATTACAGATAAACCATACCATAATGTGACCAGAACTGAATTGAGTGTTTTAAAAAATGTTTCCTCGGTGTTATTGTTTTAGTTTGCTTACTGTGGGTATTTTGTATACAGTCAGTTCCAGGGTATATTGATGGAGCCCACCTTTACCATAGTTCTGCAAGAAGGTGGCTATATCACCTACACAACTGAAATGTAAACTTTTGAAAGGTAGCAAGCAGCAGCAGGTGGGTAAACAAGAAGAAGGAAGAAGATGGTGCAAAAGACAGCTCATCTAGAGGCTTCTTAACATAGAGAGGGAAGCAGAAATACTCTTTTGCTATTGTAAATTAATATGCTTTATATTTCACAATATCCCATTTGAAAAAAGACTCAGAAAAGTGATTCTTTTAAACTCCATCATTTTCAAAATATGCCAAGCTGGCAACATCCCTTTTAGTGATGATATTGTTGACTGTTGCCCTGCTGATAAAAAGGATGAGAAAGGAGAGGGGTAAACATGTTAACGCAGGTTTCCACAAAGGGCTGTAAATATTATTGCTTGGTACCAATAATGGGTGAGGTCTCTGCTGTGGGTAGAGCCTGGTAATAACTCACATTATGAGTTTTACCCAGCTATACCCTGCCATAACACAAGTAAAGCTATGAAAAGACTCATCTATCTTTTAGGTCTTTTATGATGCTTTATTCTGCAGGACAGGGGTCAGCAACACTTAATGAGCAGTGAGCCAAAATTACCCAGCTCTGTCTGAAGCAGGCTAGCTTGTCTGACCTGGCTGCTGCTCTTTCTTTCCACTGCTTGTCATCTTTCCACCATTCTTTCCACCACTTTCCCCATCATCTGGCAGTGGCTGTCTCCCCCACTGCCTAGCTGTTGGCTGCTGTGCGAGTAAAGCCCCCCTGGTGCTGAAATGCTGCTAAAGCCCACTGCTGCCAAAATACTGCAGGAGCCCAGGCTTTACAGATTAAACAGAATGGCTCCATAGGCTGGATCTCACCCAGGGCCCCTAGGTTCCTGATCCTTGCTGTAGGAGGCACTAAGACTTTGTCTACACCCAGATTTTATTGACCAATGCAGCTGCACCAGTTCACACCCCTCTTATAGGAGTAGTTGACTTGGGTCATATTGTTGTGCAACAGTATAAATGGAGTTTACACTGGGGCCTGATTCCTTATTGCCCTTCATTGTGTACAGTTACATGCACCAGTACAAAAAGAATGTAAAACGCAACCATGCTGGTGGTACGTTAGTAGTTGAAACCTGTGCAGATTGCATTGGTGAAAATCACCCTGCACTTATGTAAAACGTCCATCTACTAGGAGTCTGCAATGATGTAAAATACCCCGATTTGAAACTGAGGTAGGTGGTAGCCCTTCTGCACCAACACAAACTACATCTCCACAAGATGTCTGCACTGGTATAGGGAAGCTGGTAACTAACATGCCTGTGGAATCAAAGCTGAATGCAGTCTTCAGTGGTGTTTTGGTCAGTCACAGCTTTGGTCTGTCACTGTGGCTGTCTCTAAAGTGCCTACTAGCTTGCAGGAGTGGGGAGGAGAGAGAGAGGTGTGTTTTAGCATCTGCTACTAATTTCCTGATTCATAATTTGTACTTGCATTTAGAATTTAAAAAATATTTCAATCCTATCTAAACGTGGCTGTGCATAGTATTTACATCCACGACAGAACATGCCTGTTAACGGAACATTAAAAAATGCAAAAGATCTGCTCTCATCAATCTGTCCCTCTCTCCTTGCCTCTTTCTTTATGCATATCTCCACTTCAGCTCCTTCTTTCTTGCTGTCTGTCATTTCTTGGGTCCTCCCCTCTTTCATTCCTTTTCCTTCCTGCATTTTCTCTGTTCCTTTCTGGACCTATTTCTTTTTCTCTCTCTTTCTTGCTTTTTGCCACCCTCTGTTCATCTTGTTTTCTTTGCACGTGCTTTGTTTTCTTTCTGTGCTCTCTGCTTCTCTTGGTTTGTCTGTCTCCTGCTTTCTCTCTGTCTCCTTGGTTTCCTCTCAGTCACCTTCACTGGAATGTTGGCAGAGACATTTTTTTCTTTGAAAACAAAGCAGCTACATAAATAAATAAATAAAATATCTAGGAGTAGGCAGGACTTGATTCCAGAAAGGTCTGTATTCTGAGAGCCTTTCTTTACTACTTAGCAAAGGAGATGGTTACGCTCCCATGCCCACCCCCGACCACATTTGGATCCCCCTCCCACATGAAGACCTTGGCTGGGAGTGATGGATTGCACTGCAGTAAGGGCTGAGCACTGCAGGGAGAGGAGGGGGAGGGACAGGGGAGGGGAGGAGACACACTGCCAGCGTCAGGACAGGAAAGGATAAAGTGGGGACTGAGTATAGCAGGGGAGGGGTGGAGGATTGAGAGGACGTCTGGGATGGCGTATCTGCCTGCAGACTGCACCATTCTGATTCTGGCTAAGCAGCCTGGAGAGCCAGAAACCTGGCACAAGGCAAGGGCTGGTGGCTGCCACAAGGACACCAGGACAGAGGCAGAGAGAGGGAGAACTAGAGAGACAAGCAAAGAGGCAAATGATGGGGAAAGAAAGTGCATTCTCATGTGATGCAATAACCATAAAATAATACACAACAGCACTAGATCTCTCTTTGGCTC
>NW_005842580.1:481337-491671 GCF_000455745.1 Alligator sinensis
TCTTTCCCTCGGCAGAAGGCAGGGCTACGTCATAAATGGAAAAGGGCAAATAATGAGGATTTGCTTAATATATTCCAACATATTTTTTTTACTGCAAACTAAGAAAGGGTGATAACAGTATGATCCATAGGCAGAAGTGAGGTGCAGAGCTACGCAGGGTCTTATAGCTGGAGTAGCAGGAGGTGCTGCAGGTCAAGAGTAAGGGCATCCGCAGAGATATTGGGAATCGTGGAGAGTGGCAAGGCATGACAGGGAGAGCAGAGTGGGTCTGTATGGCAAGGCTGAGGTGCATCAGGAGAGCTGGCAAATTGAGACAGGTCTGGAATAGCAGCAAATGTTATGAGCCAGCCCAGAGGGGCACTGAATTAGCTTTTGGGAGGGTTCTCAAGACTGCAGTACCTGGTGTTAAAAGCCAGGATTAGCTGATTTTCTTTGAAGCTAGCATGATCCTGTGGGGAGAGGAACTGGCTGCAGAAGCCCTATAGCTCCATGAATGTGGGTAGAGGCAATGAAAATGTACACGTTTAATTGGGCATGTTTAGAAATGACAGTTGTAATATTGATGTAACTGTCTCCCTATATAATTCCCTTCCTTCCTCCCCTTTCTCTTCCTCTCTTCCTCTTTATTTTGTTTTCTTAGTTCCTTGTTTTTTTCCATGTTTCTGTTTGTGTCCAGATTTCTTTCCATGTATGTTTTTATCTACTCTTCTATCTTTTAGTCCTTCTCTCCAATGCCTTTTCTCACTTTTTCAGCTCCATCTCCTCCATCCATCCATCACTTTCTGTCCCTTCTCCTCTCTCTTGCTTCTTCTACTGATTGCTTTCTTTCCCCTCAGGCCTCATTCTCCACTGAATATACTTTGTGACAGTTTACAACCCCTCTTTGCACTTTGTCTAGATAGAAAGAACAACCCAGGAGCTCAAGGAGATGGAGAAGCAGCCCCAGAATTTCGTCCATACTTTCTTTTAGCAGGGAAGAGGGGGGTTCAGATGGTGGGAAAGGTGTGTGCGTGTGGGGGAAGGCATAGGGAGAGGGGGTGTGTCTGGCATGCATGCAGTCAGCCTACTGCAGGCTTCCCCGCCCCTGCAACTCCTCACAGCAACTCCCACACAATCCCCCCTCCTTTCCCGCTCCCCCCCTCGGGTCATTCCTCCCTCCCCCATCCCTTCCCAACATCACACTGCACCAGCTGCAGCTGCCAGCTATGCTGACCTACTTCTGGCCTCTCTGCAAGGCACCCTCCTCCTTTCCCCTGCACCTGCATTGACTGCAGCCAAAGGAAAAGGGAGCAGTGTCGGCCCGTACCCCAGTGACTCCCCCCACCCCAATCACTGCTTACATGATGCTGCCCCCACAGGGAATAGGAGATTTAAAAGACACCCCGCCCCCATCACATCTCCATCTGTTTAGTGCAGGCAGGGGGCACTGAACATATAGCCCTGTTTGCTTGGTGAATGGAGGTAGCTTTAAAGGGGGTTGATGGAGAGATGGCTCTCCACAATGAGACCCACTTCAAAAGAATCCCCCCCCCCCTCCCCAGCTAACGAACCACCTAGTGCCATTTGCACACAGATATAAAACACCACAAGAGCTGGAAACAGTGCCCTAAAGACACAGCCGCTGGCAACTCCATCACAGTGTCCTCCCCACTCTGCAAAACCCCAAGTCATCATCACAGGACAGAGTGCAGCAGGAGACAATGGGGAGAGGCACTGATAGACCGAATGAGAGAGTCACAGAATAGGAGGCAAGAACAAAAGAGGAAGAGACAGAAATAGAGAAAGAACTTTCCCAAGGCGAGAGAGAAAGAAGGAACTAGAAAGAGAGAAGACCTGGTAGACTAAAGGGCTGGAAAGGAAGCATCAGGGAGAAAGGAATAGGGAAGAGAGCAAAAGAAAAAGGGTAGGAGTGAAATGGAAGACAGCAGGGGAGTGTAGGAAATTAAAAGGAGGACAAAGCAGATGATAAGAGAGGGTACACTGTAGTCTAATCCTACCTGCCGCCTTCTCTGTCTTGGTGGAAGAGACCTCCACAGAGAAGTTCTCCCAAATGCTCTTGGAACACCTTAGCCACCAGGTCTTTGGCCTCAGCTCACCCCTCTGCCCTAAAAATTATCCGTTCCTTCAAAGCCCATCCTAACCCTCTTCCTTTCTAACTCCCAGGTATTATTCCCTGTCTCCTGCTTGCAGTGCCATCTGAACAGCAGCTGTCTGTCTCTTTCTCTATCCCCTCTTCTTTCCCTGCCTATATTTCTGCTTGTAATTCCAGCAGATTCTCACTCTTTTTTCTAATATGCCCACACTGGTGCCCCCAAAGCTACTTGTCACTTGCAAGTGAGATGGTACACTCTACCATTCATACCATGAACCCTCAAATGTTCAAAATCAGGCAGGGAAAGTCCTGTTATGGTTCACCTATCCACACCCTCATAGGGGCAGGATATACACTCCTGGGCTTTTTCAGTCCTAGTTTCTGAAATGCTGTGAACAATAGAGATCCCACTCCTCTGGGAAAACTACAGTATTCTGCAGTGTAACAAACCCTCTCCTCCTGGTTCAGTTTTAATTCATCACTCCCAATCCACAGCAAATGGTCCCTCAGCGTGCACCCCTCCCAAATTTAGCAATAGGTAAGTCATACCTGGCCCCCTCCCCTCTCAGCCCGTGCATCAGTTGACAAATGATAAGTTTTAGCTGTATAGCTTGAAAAGGTTCTTTGGGTAAATCCGATATCTTTTATTTAGACCAACTAAAATAGTTGGAAAAATTCTTTGCAAGCTTTCAGGTACAGACCCCCTTCATCAGGCTGAGGAAGCATCTGCAGTTGGTCTGTGCTCTTCCTGGGGTGTCAGATGTTAGGCAGGTTAAAATGTGTCATAGCTTCATAGCTTGAATCTCTTCAGCTCAGGGTGGGAAAGAAATGGGGGCAAAAGAGAGGGAGGAAGTGGAAACAGTTATAAATGATCAGCATCTCTCCCAGGGTTGTTGATTGTAGCCGTGTTGGTTTAAGGACATAGGCAGACAAGGTTCTTTGGGCAGATGTGATATCTTTTATTAGACCAAGTAAACAGTTGGGAAAATTGTTCTTTGCAAGCATCTCTCCCAGCAACTCTTTCTCCCTCCTTCTCCCATCCCTGCCCCCCCCGTCTCGTGTCCCCCAAGCTGGCCCCAGCCACCCTGTCTGTGTGTCTGTGCCGCGTAGGCATTTTCAGAGTGAATTCAGTGCTGCTGCGCGGTGGCCCGAGCTCAGGGGAGAGCTGGAGGAGAGGGATGGGCGGGGGAGCGAGAAGGCGCTGAGCCATTCTGACTGCGGAGAGCTGGCTGCTGGAGCCGGCCGGTTCTAGCCGGCTGGCACGGAGGGCTGGGAAGGCTGCAGAGAGCAGAGCTGCTACTCTTGCTGCAGGGATGTGCCCGAGCAAGCCTGTGGCACGCCCCACGCCACAGCTCCTTGCCGCACCCATGCAGTCTCCCACAGACACACACAGCTGCACTCCTAGCCTGCACCCTCCCACCCGTGCAGCTCCATACATTTATACCTCTGTCACATAGCACATGCTGTGCAGCCACACACTGCGCCTGCCTCTCCTGCACCTCCATGCATTCATCCAGCCCCTCATCTACTCCCAGAGCCAGATCTCCCCCACCAGGGCCAGATCAATGCATAGGCAAACTAGACCCTAAGTGAAGAAGGGGCCCAGTTGTGCTTGTTTTACATATTATAATTATTGGGTGAAAAAAGTAATATAAAAATATAGTACTGAGTAGGGGCCCATGAGTTTGTTTGCCTAGGGTCAAAGCAGGGGTCTTTACTTGCACTGCAGCCCATGGCCAGGCAGTGGGAGAAGCAGGGTTAATCTGGCCCTGCCCTCTCCCCACCAAGTTCAGGGGTAGGGAATGTTTTTGGGCAGAATGCCCAAAACATCTGCAACCTCGACTTGTAAGATGTTGGCATGCCAGGACAGATGGCATGGGAGCCACGAGGGTCTGATCCATGTTGTGGCAGCGCAGACCTGGCCCCTTCCCCACCCTCCACCCAGAGGTACACATGCCAAGCAAAATGGCTTCACGTGCCACACTCTGGCACTCGTGCCAAGGGTTGTCTATCCTTGCACTAGCTCCCCACTCTCACAGCCACATGCATATGCACACGCATCTTTGCACGGGGCTACAAGACAGCCCCCCTCTCCCCCCCAAAAAATGTTTCCTTATCATAGATCATAGAGAAGTGGAGCTGTTGGGTTGCAGTGGCTGGGATGAGATTGCCTCCTCCGCATCCCTTTCTAGGATTACCTTTTCACTTTCCAGCCTGAGGCTTCCATGAATCCTCCCTTCTGCCACTCCCAGACAGCCTGTCATTTGCAAAAGCACCAGGCATTAGATGGAAGTGGCACGCACACCCTCCCCCCCCCCCCCTTTGGGAGCCTGGGTTGGGGATTTAGGAGCATCTGTCACACCTGCAGGGGTGGCAAGGAGTGGGAGCAGAAGGATCTGTGGAAAGGATGGGGGTAGATGGGTTTTTTCACAGAGTTGGTGGATGTTGGGTGGGGCACACAATAACAGCTGTGTTACGTGCATTGAAGACTGGGGTACTGAGTTGGAGGTCATGTAGGATAGCCATGTATCTTGTTTTTGCCAAGACAGTCCCATTTTAAACATCTGCCCTGGACATCCAGGCAGTTTGGTCAAACTGTCCCATTTTCAGAGACCACCAGCACTCTGAATTCCCCCACCCCCCTGCACACACATGCCCATGCTTGCAGCTGAAACCAGAGCTTGGAGATAAATGAACATGCTGGGGGGGGGGGGGGGGGGGGCAGAATGTCCCATTTTGAGACTCAGGAAATATGGTTGCCCTGATGTCATGACAATGCTTCATGACTAATGTGGACACATCTTATAGGAGAGCTGGGGTAGGCAGTTGAGTGTGTCACTTGGATAGTACTGAGTTGGGGTTGTTTTGCAAATGTCTTTGGTTAGGGAAACCTCTGCATAAGCAGCTAGTTTTGCATTTTCTGTTATTTTATGGCAGTTTTCCCCAAACTGAAATAATTATAGCAGTCATTACTGGCCCTGGGTTTGTGAGAAATTTGGAATAGTTCTGCACCATTTCATACAACCCCATTTGCTTTTATGTGAAACATTGATGAAATGGCTATTTTCTCATTGCAAACAAGCCAGAAACGGTTGTTCTCCATTGGAGCACTCACATGCACATGTGAACACAGGCATTCATGCGTGAACAGGAATCTTTGCCTTGCCTTATATTTCTTATTTATTATTCACTCACTCAAGTAGGGAGCAGAAACAATGCTATATAAATTAGATGACCAACTCATATGCTGAAATATATTGCTATAAACCAGTGGTGGTCAACCTTCTGAGCCCCTGGGCCAAATGTGTAGCATGGAGCTGATTCATGGCCAGAAGCCATGCACAGGGCCATGTCATTCAGTTTGCAGGGCTCCCTGCAAGTCCAGAAATTTCACAGACTGGAGTGGCAATTAACATTGCCCCCCACTCCCCTGCCACCAAATTGCCAGACCCATGGGGAGCCTTGGAGGCCAGATGACATGGCCTTGTGGGCTGGATCTGGCCTGTGGACTAGAGATTGAACACCACAGTTATAAACCATTGGCTTTAGCAGCATTTCCAAATGAGACTTTCCACAATATTCCTTATTGATATTGTTGAGAAGAGACTGTATATGAAACTTTGTAACTTGCAGATCAGATCCCCCAAACTTGCATGCTGGGGCCAAACAGCTGTTTTGCATTTTTCAGAGTTCAGTGTCAAAAAATGTTTAATGAAAGCAGCTATGATATACATAGATATACAGAGGTTCTGGATCAGTACCTGTACCATTATATTATGCTTTTCAGACTTGTAATGATTCTTACTCTTAATATAAGCTGAGCATGGGGAGGACATGAAGGAAAGGTGCCATTTATGCTCAGTGTATAGGATTGCCCATTATTTATTGAGCTACCATCATTCATTCAGCTATCTATCATCCAGTTAATATGAATAAGGTTATATTTATTGCCAGAATGATAAAGCTGACATCATCTTCTGGTCCATTTGCCCAGAATGTCATGATTAGCACCAAACCATCTGTCTGAACCATCATTATATCTTGATCCAGGACCAGGTTTACAGTTGATAGGATATCCATCTTCATCATCAGAAAAATACTTGTTTTCCTCAAGAGGGAAAATATAACACTCACATCCATCCCAGGTGCTCCGATAATGAGCTAACCAGCAGACTCCTCAGGGTCTCTCCAATTGCTGGCATGTCCCAGGGAGTAGGATATGCTCCTAACACAGCTCAGAAAGACATGGGAAAGACACTCTTCCAGCTAGATTACAACAGTCAGATAACAGAAACTGTTTAGAAGATATGCTACCTTTCCTATTACCCAACCACATCCAGCACCAGTAAGCAGGCTCTCAGCTTTGTATTCAAGGCATGTATTGTGTCTGTGTTCAATATACTCCAGGTTAGCAGACTAATAACCCTTAATAAAAGACTCCACCTTGATCCAAGGCTCCATTTCCCATTTAAGAGACAGAAGTAGACAGAAGAGGGATGGTGGAATAGGCGCAAATTCAGGAGTAACTTGTTGACCTGGATTCTTTTCTTTGTTCGGGTTGAAGGATTCCATCGGGCCTGACAGCTCTGTAGCCTTGTGTTCACCATATTGCCATTCTTTCTAGGCCCCAGACAGCTGCACCTGTTCGCTATCTCATACTCCCCATAACTAATTTGCAAACATATGGATAGACTTCACATGTACCATGATTTCCCAGCTGTGGAATTCTCCTCTTGCTAGAAAATGTTGTTTCACATCTCAGCTTTCACTGTTGAAATAAGTGTGTTTCTAGACCTTCTGAATGCAAAGATATCTTCAGAAATATGAAATTAACATAAATGCTTGTTGTGATGCTTGCCTTATGGCTTGTCTATGTGGAGAAGGCAAACCGTACTGGTATTATTGTACTGCTATATTTATGATAGTATAATTTGCCTTGTGGCCACCCTTTTTCCTGATTAAGAATGCCTTTTTCCAATTTAGTTTATACGGCTTTCAAAGCAACAAAAGCAAAAAGGGGAAAAAGGGTACTTGTTGCAGAATATTCCAAAATTAGAGTGTCCACTTGGGGAATTATACCACCTATGCCAGTATAACTATAAAAGTATAGATTTCCTGGTTAATTTTCCTGTGTAAACAAGCCCCTAGATTGCTGGCTGTTGGAAGCAATAACTTTGAAAGGTTTGATTTTTTTACATTTATGAACTCTTTCCAGGGTTTTATGGAATCCATCAGTTTTGCCACAGAATTTGCATTTTATTACATCCACGTGTTCAGCATTTTGTTTCTGGATTTTTTTGCCTCCCAGTCCTGCTAGGACTTACCTGCAACTATCTTTTGCTTTCTAGATTTTCACTCAATGGAGAGTTAAACAGATTAGAGTTCATGTTTCCTGCGCTGTTTTGTGGAACAAGACAATGTGATGCCAGGGAGTCATGGCACAAAGAGAAACCAAAAGTATAGAGAGGCAAACTGGTTTGTCAGGACAGTGCTCCAGATGATACTAGGGTAACTGGAAAATGGGATGATGAAGTCAGCTATGACGTCTTCTCCTCCATGGCACCCCTTTGAGAAAAGCTGCCTGAACAACATCACAGAAGCAGGCCTGGGGAGTGGAACCAAACTGTCTGGAAAGTTCTGCATACAACATTTTAAAAAGTCACTGTTGAAAATAATAGAGTGTACATCTATGATTCTTTTTAACTATGGGCCGTGGTGGGGGGATAGGGAGGGGTTAGAAGTAAAGGGTATTGCATGGTAATAGAATAAAACACCATCGTTGCAGAAATTAGGTTTTGCTGCATAAATTAGGCCCATTGTGCTGAAAGACTACATGGGGCTCTGTGTATGGAGTGTGCACGATATACTCTTATTCAAGTGATTCCTGTAGCTGCAGGTTTTACAGCCTGCCTGAAATGGCTCTGGTTGTGTCGTATGTGCTGATAGTTGTTGAAGTATATTTGTTATGCACGAGGGTGTAGAGATAGCATCTGCCCTTCAGATGGAAGAGTAAGACACTTTGTTGAGATAGGTCTGTCACATGACTGGGAGGTAGAAGGAAGCTGGTTTTGATGCATTATATGCATAGGTGGGTGACAGGTTAGGCACCACACATGAAGGACAAGGTAATGAGATGAGTTTGTCATGCTGGTGAAAGCTAGGTTGGATGTATGTATGTTGTAAAGAAAGGCACTGGTTGAGTGTTTCTCAGGAGGCACGTGCAATCTATGTGGTATGTATGAGTTGAGATTTTCATGCAGGAGACAGCAAGAGGCAAGAACTTGGGTGTCAGGTGCGTGGTGATGTTGAGGAAGCAGCTAGGTGTGTCACATGCCTAGGACATAGCTGTGGAAATGTGTGGCAGTGGGGTGGGAGTGCAATACTTGTGCTTGTGTATCAAGCAATACTTGTGCTTGTGTAGATTTGATAGCATGTTAGATATCTCACACAGAAATTCAATGATAATGGCTCATTAAATGTGGCACAGGACTAGCGTCCCTGATGGGTGTGTCTAGCATCTGGCACAGTTAGCATTTGGGGCATGTCACACACATGAGGGAAATGAAAGGCAATAATGTGCATATTTAAGGCATCATACATGGGGTTGCAGGGTAATAGAAAGAAATACTACACATGTGTAGATGGACCCAGAGTCACATGTTGGAAATATGAGTTGATGTGCTGAGTACTCTCATAAGGACAAAGGATCCACTGACGCATTAGATGTGTGGTGGCAACAGTAGCAAGGGGAGGGGGAGATGAGCCCTGGGTGCTACAGCAAGTGGGGTGAATGGGGTGATCATGCCGGGTGCCGAAGCAAAAGGGTGGCAACAGGTACTGGCCAACCGGGGCGGGTCAGGGGACGAAGCCACGAGCAGCTCGTTTCGGGGTGGGTGCAGGGACGTAGAAGGGCGGGTTGCGCTGCTGCGTGCACTCCCGGGCAAGCATGGTGTGTGGGGGGGTGCCCCCTGGATCTGTGCGCGGGGTGAGGGTGGGCTGCCGCTGCAGGCCTTGCCCGAGGAGCCAAACTTTGTTGCTGTGGCACCAGGTGGCAAAAAATGTTTGGTGTATTCAACTTTGGGAATGTGGAGAGGTACAGTCAGTACGTTAGGTGTATGGCATAGTGGATATAGGTTGGCTGATGCATTGGGTGTTCACAAGTGAGGGTGTGAGAGGAAAGATGATAGGTATTTTGCATACGCTAGAGAGGTGTTGGCTGGTGTGTTGGATGTCACAAGCGTTAGTTGCTAAAAGAGCTATTGTTTTAGGGAGATGGGAAGACTGTCTTCGCATCACACTGGTTAGTAATGAGGAATGACTCAACCCAGCCTGTGTCTTGGACATGTCAAAACGTGATGGGCATATGGCACCCGCTGTGTTGCGTGTCTCAGATTTGGATGTAGCAGACAGTGGGGCCTCCGCATCCCACACACGGGGAAGAGGCTATGTAGGCCACAGACATTTTCCGTGCAGGGAAATGGGTAAGAACTGGCTGTACAAGATGGGGGTCGGATGTATCCCCTGCAGAGGCCTACTAGCTGTGCGTGCTGCATTCGTACTGCTGGCGTGGCGCGCTGAGCTTGGTGTTTCACACATGCAGTGGGCAGGGGGCAGCAGCCCAGGCCTTGTGAGGCCCGCACGTTGCTGCGTGAGGGAACGCTCTTGCATATGAATCAGGCATTAAAGCCAACAAGGTGTGCCACAGGCCCATGGCTGTACCACAGGGCCCACGACATGGCGTGGGCCTAGCTCAGTACAACCTGTACAACACCTGCATGCCGCATGCCAAGCCCCACGAGGGGCCGCCACATGGGCATCCTGCCTGCCAAGAGGCTGGGGGCTGCCCTTGTGCCAGGACCCAGTTGGAGGGGCGGCATGTCAGGCTTGCGCGGGGGTCAGCCCTCCTCCATGTGTGGCCGGCTCAGGGGGCGGTGGGGTGCATATCCGTGTGTGCGACCCTGTACATGCAGGTGCATTTCCATAAGCATCACTCGCACACACTATGGCTTAGAATTAGACTAAAGGGCCACACTTGGGCTAGGCCTGAGGCAGAGATGAGGCTATGTGCGACTAGGGGGGAGCCCTGACCAACATGGCGGTTGGGAGCCGCCGTGGCAGGACGTTACAACCCCCTCCCCCCACCCGCCTGCGGCCTTCGCGCCTTTTGGAGCGCGGCTCGGACGGGGGAGGGGGGGCGGTGGCGCGTCGCGTAGCGCTCGGCAGCGGGTGGCCGAGCCTGCGC
>NW_005842580.1:492003-509335 GCF_000455745.1 Alligator sinensis
GTCCGGGCGGGGGGATGAGGTAGCGGGGTGGGGGTGTGTGAGGGTCACTAGCGGTGTGCGGGGGGGTGTATATATGTGTGTGTCACTGTGACGTGTGGGGGTGTATCTATGTGTTAGCCCGTGTGTGTGTGTGTGTGTGTGTGTGTGTGATCCCATATATGCAAGGGTGTGTGTTGCGTGTGTTTCCACATGCATCATTCATCTCTGCGTATCCTGCTCCCGCCCCCAGCGCACAGCCCTGGGCTGAGAGCCATTCGCCCCTGGTGCGCAGCCAGGTAGCCAGTGCCTAGCCAAACGGCCTCTGTTCACACTCATGTGCTGAGTCCCCCCACTGTGATTAGGGGTGTCTCAGTGGGGAGTGGGTTATCTGTACTTACTTTCCTGCTGCTGAGACTCCTTGACACCCCCGCCCTCCCCTTGCACCAGGGTCCCCCTTATTCTCTTTTGTTGTCTTTCCCACCATCCACCCCACTGAATCAGTGCAGATGTTGGCTCCCTTGATGCCGCACTGAAAGCCGGTGCTCGCCCAATGCCACGCCAGCATTCCTCTTTCCATGGTTCATGTTTGGTTCAGTCACGTAAAGCAAACGCCTCTCAGAAAGGGCTGGCGGTTTCGAGGGGCTTGAGTCTGCTCCCAATGCCAGTGGATTTGGGCGGGGGGCTGTGATTCCTTCAGAGGAACACGTTGCTCACTTTGCAGCATGCCTCTCCTCAGCTCCCTGTTTCCTTGCTTGTCTTGGGATTCAGTCATACAATGCTGAAAACAATTTTCTCAGTTTTTTAGAGAATAGGATTTCCTAGTTGTGTTACTTTAGAAGCACTGATTTCTCTCTCTCTAAACATACTGCCATTATACATGCACATGCATGTAATAAAATGCTTCAAATTTTAATTTGTTTCCATTCCAAACATCCCAGTTTTGGGGGAAATGTCAGAACATATGCTCTGTAAACCATTTCCTGATTTAAAATGATTTTCCCTCCTCACCAAAATGAGGTCCATGAGATCTTTTGGTTGTGTATCTTACCATTTTGTATTCATCACTCTGTTCTCCTTGGAATCTAATGTCCTTTTTATTGGGCAAGGGGTTTTTGTGTTTAATATGAATCTTTCTCTGTCTCTCTCAGTGAAGGGGTTACTTCTGAGGAAATAGAGATGCTGAGTGAGACTATTTTGCACAGACAATTCTGTTTCTACATCAGTCTGCTTACTCACCACCACCCTTCTTCCCTGGGGGGAGGAGGAGTTGGGAAGCAGTTTTAACAGCCCTTCATTCCTTCCTTCCCCAAACACACCTTGGTCATTGGGGCATCAGCTAGTTATCACCCATTATAGGAACAGGCGAGCGTAATCCTCATCACCCCTTCATTTGCTTTGTGGGATCCACTACAGACATCTTCCCTCTTTTGGGGTGCAGAGCAGAGAGACACTGAAAGGACTTCATTTCCAGATTCTTCTCAGGAGGTACTAGAAAGACAGCATTTCAACTGAGAGAATCCGGATCAAAACAGCATTTGCTGAGGACACTGAAAGAAGCACCCATCTTTGGCATTCCTTCATCTCCCATTCGTGCTCCTCAGATCTCTGGTAAGTCTCACCACATTTATTCATTCCTTCCTTCCCTCATTCATTCACTGTGCTTTTCTCTTCCCTCCCCACTCTAGGAATTAGGAGAGGAGCATGCATAAAGATTAAGAGCAAGGTGGGGCAAAGAAACTGGGGAAACTGGCGGTGTACACACAGATCAAGAAGAGTGGGGGGCTTTCACATACCCACACTGCAGGGGAACAAGGACAAGCATGCTGTCCTCAGAGAAAACCGATGGGGGAAATTTATACCTGGCACAGGCACAGTAAGGGAGGAGGCAGTGTCTGAGAGGGTGTTTGGGGAGGGGAAAGAAAAGGTGATGCTATGCAACTCAGCCATCCCTTTGATCTTTCCTGTTGACCAATACCAGCATTGTGAGGCAGAGAGGGGAGGGAACAGATTCCTTACAGAAGATCTGGACCTGGGGGGGTGAGAGTAAGGGATTTTATCACCTACTTGCAAGCATGAAGATAGATGAGGAAAGAAAAGGGGGTGGGGATATTTGTATCTGAGACTGTATGCAGTTGTGTATTTGCCCATCTGCAGGAGAGGGCATGCTGAGAAGGAATGGGGGTGAAGGCTAATGTTTTATGTTTTACCATCCTGCTGTCTGTTTTTCAGACATAGCACTTAATATGTTCTCTTCTCTATTGACTGCTGCGGTCTCTACAAATCTCAGAGGGGGGAATCTGTGTATTGAGGGGAGGAGAGGGGTGTGAATTCAGTGCCTGTGCTTTGGGATCACCTTTCTGCAGTGACAACCATGTATAAAGGGAGGATGGATGGCATGCAGCAGCAATGGACAAGACTGTACTGCTGTTCAGGATACCTCAGCATTTATTTTATATCCTCTCTATCATTGTTTTATTTTTTAAAGTCTTTAGTTCTCTCCAAAGCCCCACAAACAGTTATATGCCATTAAAAACCTACAACTAACTACTTGAAATACCTGGGCCTCACTTTAGGGTTGTCAGGACCAGGCTGAGTATTGTTTCAATTATTTATTTTAAAGTGGTTTTAAAGCAGTCATAATGAATGATCAGTGTATTATTTCTGTTTTCTATGTATCTGTTTCTGCTCGGGTGTTCTTTTGATGTACAACTATTTGTGTTAGGTTTTTCATGGATGCCTGTCACCTTGGTATCTTGCCTAGCATGTTGGTTTTGATATTTCATTTTTCATGATTTTTTGTCAGTTTCCAGCTGCTGTTCTCACCATGACATAGGGATTGGTCGTGTTTCTATAATGTGCCCAAGTATTGCTCTCTTCCATGTATAATGACTGCAAAATTCATTCAGAGGTTTTCCCACCAGCCTGATGGATATTACTTGGCTAACAGCTCAACCCCATCTTGAAATTGGTGTTATAATTCTGTTCTGTCATGGATTGATGTCTCCTATATTGCAATTACAGTATCCTGAAAGCCTTTGGATCCTCTTATCTTGATGGGGCTTCCAAAACATGGTTGCAGAAATTGCTGTAATGGAATAAGCACAATTATGTTTTAAACCTATCCTACCCTCTCAAGCATCTGCTAATTCAAGAAGGAAATTAAAATGCTTTTCCCCACCCTAATAATGCAGTTCATATACAAACAAAAAATAAGGATAGGTGTTTCACTACACAGTATAAATAAAAGAATGCAATTCTCTTTATAGTCAGGTGCATGGATAAGGGTGTTTTTTTTCTTGGTCAGCTGCTCCCCATAGTGAGTGGCTTCTCCCACTTCCAGAATGTTGTTTGTTTATCAGTATGACTCCAAAGTCAGAGCTGGGAATTTAATAAAAAGGTGGGACTAGATCTTGTCTTCCAGTCAATAGCTTCGCTGAAATCAGTGGAATTAGTTTGAATACATGCTGCTGTAAGTGGCACTGGGATCTGACTCAAAACTAGGAAAGAGGTAATGCAGAGAGAGGCTAGTGATAATTTTTTTTTGTTCTTAGCCTTACTGCAGACAGCAAGAACGTGCCACAACTCAGATTACTGAGGTGGCCAAATGACGTGTAATCCTAATGTTGCGAAACCCCTGTAACCTGTAATCCTAATGTTGTGAAACCTCTGGATTTTTCATTCAGTATTCCTGGAGGGAAGAAATGGAGGGAACTCCCTTTGGGGTTTTTTTCCTGTTTTTTTCATGGAGATTTTTTGTGATAGTTGCACTTTAAGAGGATGGGGTGTAGAACAATTTGCTAAGTCACCCATTAGTTGAGAGGAAAATCATTACTAGCTGAGAACTGTTCAGTTTCTCATAGAAAATGGGTCTTAGTCCAGCACACACAGGATAACCTGCCATACTATGTAAAAGATAAAGTACAGGTTGCCATAATTGTCTATGAAAGCTCAAGCAGAAAAGACAAAGAATAGAGGTGTCCATGAAGCCTAGACTTCATGTTGGAGTTGGTTACTTAACTGTAGGGCACAGATCGGTGGGCATTACTTGGTATACCCATTTTAGGGATAAATAAATGTTTCCAGGGATTCTTCAGAGACCCAGTTTGATTAGCCTGTTTCCTCCTTATGCTTAGATACTTAAACTGCCTCGGATCATGCAAGTTTTATTATATAGAGTATTGGCAGGTAACAGGGTGGCAGTTAGGGAGTGCAGGAGAAGAGGTAAAAATGGGAAAAAAGTACTGGTATGTGGATGCCACAGTGAAAACTAACATCAGTAGTAGAGTGATGCTTTCATTTAATCTATAATCAAATTGCTGAAGGGTTTGTGATATTTATCCAAAGCAGATATGAGTGAGTGCAGGCATAGTTGATTGGCATTTATCAGTACTTGTTTTTGCTGAGGCAGAAACCATGAGTCAAATCTCTGATGGATTTTTCTTGTTGTAGTCCTCACTTTTGGTCACCTAAGTGATTTGAGCATCTGTTCAAAGATTGTTCTGAATTTTGCCATTATGGCTTAAGAGTAAAGGGGTTTCAGCCACTTCTAATTCCTAAGACTTTTTAAATATCTGTCCCCTGCCTTCTTGGCACACACCTATTTTGGATTCTTTGCTCCTATAGACAGGGGGAAGTATTTAGCACACACCCAGCATTGTCTCAGGCTACATCTCTGTTAGATTAAAGAGGGTGGAGTTGTCTTTGAGGAGGAGTTTAGGAAAGTACATTCTACTCAAAAGCTTAATGCTGTATGTAGCTGTTTGAAGGGAACATTTCCCCTCAAAAGACCATGTTCTCAGGAACATAGGAGGGAACCTTGACATTTCCAGATTAATAGAACAAATTGCTGGGTTTTTTTAAGTATATCCCCAATAATGAGAATTTTGACCATGGAAAATATTAATCAGAGCTTGGAACTGCCATGTCTAGTCTGTCTTTTTGACAGGGAATTTGGCAAACAGGACCTTGGAGTCCTAGCCCCATTTATGCTACTGCCTGCCCTTTGACTTTTTAGGCATGTCAGTCATCTGTCCTCAGTTTCCCTGCCAAGAAAGTGAGGGTATTGCCTACCTGATTCACAATGGTGGGGGGAGGTCAATCTTAATTTTTATAAAATACTTTATTATTCTTAGATGGAAAGTGTTCTAGAATGTTTTATTCTAGGGAGACGGATAGCTGCCCAAAGCGTTCCTGAAATCCCTATAGTTTAATAAGTAGGTGGCAGTGTCTAGGTAACTTCTCTCTTTCATGGTCATGGTCCAGCTCCTTGTGATACTGTGTGGTGAAACAAAGGCTAAGAAAGGGCTTATAACCTCTAGCTTCATTCTTGCTCTTAAGAAAAAGTCAAAGGGCAGCAAAACCAGTGACCAGGAGATAATTAATAGAACTTCTGCTTCTTCAATAGGATGGAACAATGTAGGAAGAAGAGACTTGAGAAAAAGAGGGCTAGAAGGAGCAGACCCTGTGGTAATGGTAGAGAAACTGAAGGGCATTTTGGTGGTAAGGAAGACTAATAGTGTAGGAGAGAATTCAAATTTGTTCCCTTACACCAGTGTCAAAACCAGTGGTAAAAGATGCACATGTATGGGA
Source organism: Alligator sinensis (assembly GCF_000455745.1). Classification (NCBI taxonomy): domain Eukaryota; kingdom Metazoa; phylum Chordata; order Crocodylia; family Alligatoridae; genus Alligator; species Alligator sinensis. The sequence continues at coordinate 497,572 of NW_005842580.1, forward strand.
TCTGTAAGGGCTTTTGGTTGACCTGATCTTAAAATAAAAATGTTTGTCTGGGATGTGCTTAATATTTCATGGTTGGTCTTAAAATGAGGCAGGGTGGCTTTTCTCAAGCAGGTAGCATGCTTTTGAAAAGAAACAATAGGTGATGCTGTTCTCTCTCTTTCCTTGATAGTAAGGAGCTGTTGGTAGAGAGCATAAAGGGGGTCAAATAAACTAAAAGCTTCTAAGTTTGGCTCTTCCTGAACATCTTACTGTTGGTAATAGTAAAGCTCAAACATCCTCTTCCACTGCATTCTTAACATTATGCAAAGAGAACTCTGATAACCTAGCCAGAGGAAAAAAAACCTACTCAGAATCTGATGCAAGAGAGGAAAGTGGGTAGGGTCAAATTCCCAGCCAGTGTAAGCTCAGCTTTCCCTTCTCTCTTGTTTAGAAAGCAGCAGAGTCTTAGTGCTCTGGACCCAGTTTTGTATCTTTGTATTGGCCTCTCCCTACTAGGAGTGTAAAACTGGAAATGTTTCTCTCGCAAACTTCACTCTGCTGCTGAAAGGAGAAAGCATTCAATTTCCTGCTTCAAACATGAACATTTTAGTTGCTGTAGGGAACAGGTACTACCCTACTTGCTTCTGGGGTTTATTGGGGTTTTTTTTCCCTTTCATCTGAATAAAGAGGTAGAAGAGGTGATCCTGTTGCTGCTTTTAAGTTTCTGAAGCACTAGGAGCAGCACAATGTTGATATGATCTTTGACAGTTACTTGCTGTCAAAATAGCAGGAGTGAATATGACCGTTCTTTTAATTTGATTCTTGTACTGTTTAACATAGCCTTAAGTAGCAGCAGAGAGCATAAACTTTAATTTTAAAGGATTTTACGTAGTTATTTTTTTATGGTTGCCCGTCCCAAAACAGTTCTGAATATGATTTGAAGTAGGTTCTCTCTACTCAAGAACTGCTTGCCTGCACATGGAATTTGTGCAGATTAGATAAGGTTTAGAGGCTAGATTTATTTTAGTCTAGCCTTCTAGATGTAGAGCCTAGACTATTGCAGTGGGCTTTACGTCGGACTGGCCTTGATCATTTGGAACCTGGTGCAGAAAGGGGCAGCTCACCTGATGGAGTTGGTCAGGCAGAAGTGCACTGCTTCAGAGTCTGCATTGGTTCCAGTTGCTTTTTGAACGCAATTCATCATGCTGATTTTTGCCCTGCAGGGCTCAAAACTACTGGTTCTCAACCTCAGTATGTTCAAGGGACCCATCAGAAAATGCCAGCTCTTAATTTTCACTTGTTTTTTGACTATAGAAGGATAAAGCAATTCTGTTGCAAAGAACTCAAAAAGACCATAGCAGGTCTGAATATTTTTGACAACATGGATTCCTATTTGAAATCTCTGCACTTATCTTGTGAATCATGTGTAAGTGTTTGCACATCCAAAAGTACTAATATTGTGTGGCATCCTTGAAAGAATCTCATGGCACCCTTACCAAGAATTGCTGCCTTGAACAATCTTGGCCCTACATACCTTCTCTCTTCTCTCTTATGTCCTATCTCAATCCCTAAGATCAGCTGAGAGCACCTTCCTGGAAGTATTATCTGATCTTGCGAGGTCCCTTCCAGCCCTTACAGTCTATGAATCTGAATGCCAAATTTGCTTGGTGAAAACACGTGGAAGGTAATTCTCTGAAGTAGCTTCTCTGCTCTGGAAGTCTGTGCCTCTTGTGACCTGTCAGAGTCTGAGCCTAGACATGTTTTAAGTGCTGTAAGATCTTTTATTTGGGCAGGCATTTAAGAAACAAGGCTATGTTGATGTATTGTTCGGGAAGTCCTTGCTTGTTTTTCATAAGTAATTTTGTAAGCCACCCTCTGCTTTTTGGAAAAATACCATATAACTCTAATAAATGAATTAAAATACATTTTGTCTTGTTACATCCATTAACCAGGCACTGGATTGTGTGTTTCTAGTATGGTCGGGCAAAGTGGCTGCTTGTACCAGCAGATTCACTTCTGCTTGAAACCCGTGTTGACAGTGATGATGTTGTCAGTGTTAGGGCTTTATGCCAGTGCAGCTACACTTACGTAGCTGATCAGTGACAACTGTAAGTGGACCAAATCTATAGTTTAAATCTGCAGGTGGGCTGCTCCAGTATTTTCAAGAATTTCTTTCCTTAACATATGCTCTGTCCTAGATGTTGAGGAAAATTTACATAATAGGAACAAGTTGTTGTTTGTTTGGTGGGGGTTTTTTGTCTGCATAATAGTCTTCCTTGGACATGTTAGAGGCTTTTTTGTAAGCAGATGGCAAATGTACCATGTCAGTAACTAAAGACTAAAGTTCTCTGTGTAGTCAAACTAAGGAAGCAGTAATAGTGTACATCTGTACTTCCTTAGCTGTAATCTCCACTAACAGTGTTCATGCTATAATTTACAATTTTTATATGTGGGAGATGGAAGTCCACTGGTGTTTTCCATGTATAAGGAAGGGTGGTTTTGTGACAAAGGAACTGAACTGGTACTTGGACTTGATTTTCCTGTAAGCTGAATCTATGATCTTGAACAAATCATTTCATTTTTTGCCTTTGTTTGCCATGAATAAATTGGGACAATACTCTGACTTTTATGGATATCCCAATTGTAATAGATCTGTCTTGGGGGTACTGCTTGCACTAGAGCAGTGGTTTTCAACCTGTTTTCACTTGTAGACACCTAAAAAAAATTGACTGGAGGTGCAGTCCCCTTTGAATTGTAAGTGTGGGTATTCACATAATTTTGATCACAGTTATCTTTCGTGGACCCCTTAGACATAGTCGGCAGACCCCCAGGGGTCCATGGACCACAGGTTGCAAACCACTGCACTAGAGCTTTGATTGAAGACCCAGAACTTGTTTCACAGGTTACCAGGCAATCACTTAGTGAACATACTTTGTTACTACTATTTTTACATCTGTTACTGATTAACCTTTGTACTGTTCCCCTGTGAATCAAGTTATAAGTTTTTATGCTGAAAGGACAGCTACATGTAGAGCAATAGTCTTCAACATTTTTAGACTCGAGGCATCGCCTGGAAAATGCCAGCATTTAGCTGTTACTTGTGTCTTAATGATGGAAAAACAATAGCACGATTCTTCTGTTGCAGAGAACTTGGAGCACAAGATTGGAATGTTTTTGATGCTTTAGATTCCTATTTGAACTCTGGGTTTATGCTGCAAATCAGATGTATGAGTTTGCACATTTAGTGTTTCATGGTACCCCAGGACACTCTTAAAAGGATCTCAAGCCTCCTTGGTTGGGAATCAATGGTGTAGAGGGAAAAGGTTAGAGGCTGAGGGAGGGCTGAGGACAGAACTTTTTTACACTAATGTGTTTGTTGTTTTTACTTTCTTTATTATCTAGAAGCTTCGTTGAAAAGAAACCCCGGAGGTTGCAAGACCTAGTCCAAGATGTGCAGCTCAGTTGCTCCCAGGCTGTGGTTTTTAACAGACCGTCGCATCAGAGAAGACTACCCTCAGCAGGAGATCCTGAGGGCACTCAAGGCTAAGTGCTGTGAAGAGGAACTAGATTTTCGGGCTTTGGTGATGGATGAAGTAGTACTGACCATTGAAGATGGAAACCTCGGTGAGAACTAGCTTAGTTGCGGAGTTTGGGGGCCAGGCGGGTATCTATTAAACAAGACTGTTGCAGTTCATGATCACCCCTGTTTTAAGATTGTGTATGTGTGTGCATGCATGCACATGCCAGGACATCATACTGAATCTAAATTAATAGGGATGGATATCAGTCGCTTCTGATACATGACTGTGCTTGTATCTAAGGTGAACTTTACATAGAAATTGTTGATTTTTGTGAACCTACATTTGGACCACCTTGGTCCTTCAATTGTAGAATTGGGGGAAGGAGACTGTCTTTTGAGAGTCATGTTAAATCCAATTTCTGCATTTTTGCCAGGTCCACCATACTGTATTGAGGGGTTCTCTGTGTGTGGTATGAGGATAATCATCATCAGGGTGTCTGGATAGAACAAGTGACTTTTTTTTCATTTCGTGTTCATTCTATAAGCAGATGGTTTGTGTTTAGATGGGAGTTCTGAGGAAAATGCACTAAGGTCTATTTTCAGGCTGGGTACTTATTCCAGTTAGATATTCAAGTGAGTCTTGAGGTACAGCAAACAAACTGAAAGGGAATTTCACTTACCAATATAACCTGTCTGGAGGCTGGAAGGAGAACTTGAGATGACTAAAGCATGTTTTCTTAAAATATGTGATGGGTGTAAAAACCCCAATGGAAAGATGTCTGGAATAGAGAGTGAGCAGTAAAGAAGTTATGTTAAAAAAACCCAACACATTTATGTACATTACTCATGATCAAAGAATGCTGAACAAATCCAGAGGGCCATAAGAAAATTAAGTAAATGACATGAAATTCATTAACATGAATAACATGAAATTCAGCAGTGGTCAACACAAGCTAGTGTACATCAGAGTAATTTGAGCTACTGCTATACGTTTGCATTCTAAATTAACTGTAACAAGTAAGCCCACAATAATAGCAAGGTCATTTTCCAGTCTGTGGATATTCCTTTAGTGGGAATCAAAAAGAAAAAGCGTTAGGATTTATAAGGAATGAGATGCAAAATAATGATTAATATACAGTGTTGTTATTGGAAGAGCAGTAGTAACCTCCATTTAAGGCTTTCAGACACTTCCCATTTGTTTATTGTTGTTTTTTTCCTGCCATTTTTAAGAGTTAATTTGGCTCCTTGGTTTGTGCCTTTGTAATTTGATTGGGAGATGGTCCTGGAGTTGGCAAAGGCTTGTCACTAAAACTCCACAACATTGTCTGCCCAGAGCACATTCCCAAAGTGTCTCCTTGCTTCTTGCTAAAGCAGCTACATGTACTTTTGCAAAATAGGGCTGGAAGGGAACCCTTGGAGGTCACTCAATCCAGTACCTTGTTCAAGGTAGGATCAGCCCCATTTAAACCATTGCAAGAGTGTGTCTATCTTGCCCTTAAAGGCATTCAATGATGTAGATTCCATGACCTCAGTAATTGTTCTAGTCTACTTGCAGATGGGGGGGGGGGAAGAATGTGTTTTACTGGAAGAAGCAGTGTATTAGTTTGACCTGGCTCTGCAGCATCTATATAGATTGAATCAGTTATTAGATGAAAGCACCAAAAAAAGGCCCACTAAAGCATTCAATCAGCTATTAGATAAAAGTGCCAAAAAAGGCCCGCTAAACCACCCAATCTATACAGACACTGCACAGCTGGGTTGAACTAATGTGCTGCCTTTTCTGGGCATAAGCATGCTGAATTTAAAATAAAGCACTTTTGTTTTTGGGTTTTTTTTCCATGTCTGCAAGCAGCCCTACTGCTTAACCATCCTTTCAGGTAGAAAGTTCTATCTAGTATCCCCCATAACTTTTTCCTTGTTGCAGTTTAAAACCAGTGTTGTTCGTTATGTTCCCCATAGACACAGAATAGCCAGTCATCATCCTCTTTATAACACCCCTTTTTGTATATGAAGATTATTGTCAAATAACCTGTCAGTCATTTTTTTTCTCCAACCTAAATAATCCCAGTTTTTCCAATGTTTTTCTTTGTATGTGATATAATCTCTGATCCTTGATAATGGCTTCTCTTCTTTTCCAACCCTTCCAACTTTTTCTACCTTGTATGTAGGCAGTTTTTGAAGTGTAAAAACCTCACCATCCTTGAGGTGGCATTAGACTTTTCAGTGGGGCTTCAGGTAGAAGCTAAGGTGTGTGTCTCTTCCTTCTCCCCATCTATGCATGTAATAGTTTATTCCACTGATGCATAGATATTTTAGCCAAGTATGGTCCCCACAGCCTGGTGCTGATCAGTTGAAAAACACCTATGTATCCTTGACACAATCTGTTACTGCTGTTCACCATTTAGTGTTCCCGTAATGGACAATTTAGGATAAGAAAGAGAGGGAAGAGAAGGAAAGCTACATTATTATGCAATGTAGAGCGCTGCTACTGAAGGTAAAAGACCAAGAAAGTAGAGATGTAGAGAAATAGGAAAAATGACATGAAGGAAGCAAATAAGAAAAGAACGAATTCAATGGAGACTTAAAAAATAATTTACTATATACAAAATGTCTGCATAAGTATGCCATAATGTTCACTGAGCATCTTTAAAGGAGTGGGATGGCATGTGCTTGAGGGGTGGGAATTGAAATTTTCTATAGGTCTTAGCTGGGTAGGCTATCATCCTGGCTTTTATCTCAAGTCAGCCAAGATTCTCTCTCCTGAACTTTCTTCTCTTTTGCTTGTTTTTGTGGTTGCTCCTTTGTACTGATTCAAATCTGTGGATAGCACACAGGCAAAATGAATCTGTTTCTTCCAGTCTTGTTTCTTTCTCTCTCTTCTTGTAAAATGTTCTATGTAACCTAGGAGGTTACATTGAAACAGAAGCCAGGAAATTATTATTTCTGTCCTGACTGCCATACAATGAAGTGTGAAGGGCCCAGAATTATTGAATAAGATCTCACACCACACAGAGAAGTTACAGAAGCTCCTTTTGGTGGAACAGAAATTAGAATTCCAATATCTGAATGTGGTAAACTCAAGCTCCTTCATTTAGCTGTGTCTCTCCCAAAAAGATTGTTTCAGTATTTGTGACTGTTTATGTTGTTAAATGGAGTAAACTATGCAGGTTTAACCATTTTTTGTTTTGAAGGTGACTCATGTATAATCTCCCAACTAAGATTCATCTTTTAACTCAGATGGTAGTTTATGGTTCACATCTCCAAATGAAAATCTCTCTCTCTCTCTCTCTCTCTCTCTCTCTCTCTCTCTCTTTGTGTCTCTCTCTCTCTTTCTCTCATGTTAGATTTGCAAAATGTGAGATAGTAGAATTAAGGTTGGAATTCTGATTTTTTTTTTTTGTCAGTGATACACCTGGGTTGGAAATTTAGAGTCAAATTAGTGACACATGAGGAGATTAAAAGTGTAGAGTGGTTAATAACAGTAATATAAAATTAGCTACTTGTATCTTCTTAGAAACAGTGACTAGGAAGAGGGTATTCACTGTAATTGCATAGTAGGAAACAAAAAACTGATACAGAGAAATACTTTGTGTAACTGTTATGTATGACCCCTGGATCTTGTTGATACAGTGCATCACTGAGGACTGAGCTTAGCCTTAGGGTTTTTGAACCCGAAAGCTTGCTTAATAACTATTCTCCAACCATTTGGGTTGGACTAATAAAAGATATCAAATTCACCCAAGGAACCTTGTCTGTCACTGAGGACAAGCACTTAGAAGAAATCAAATTGGATTGTAGGTTTATATGAAAATTGAGAGCATCTGAAACAACTGTAAGTAAAGCATTGATTTTTTGTTTGTTTTGTTTTTCTGTTAAGCTTGGAAGGGGTGGAAACCTCCATGAGTCGAGGCATAAACCAGATATGATGTGGTTGAGATTATCCTTCCCATAGGAAGAATTCCTTTCTGTCTTCCAACCTGAGGGTTCTTGTACCTTGGCCACTATTGGTGATAGGGTATGAAGTTTTCTATGATAGGAGGACTGCTTTCTGATATGGTCAGTATGGTACTTCTCTCTAGAATATATTAGAAGTAAATAAGATGAACTTTAAGCAAAGACTTGAGACTAAATATTAGAAAGTATATCCTAACAATGAGAATTCTGTTTGGCCTTGGGAAAACTAGTAGAGGTATGCCAATATATTGGTCCACATAGCATCAGCACTGATAAAAGTAAAATTGACATTATCAGCAATTGGCTTTTTTTGACTGGAGTAGCCAATAATGTCACTGATAAATGCTGTGTGCAGGCATGTAGCTGCAGCATGCATGTGGTCAGGAATGCAGCCCAGCAGCTTGGAGAGCAGCTGCCTGCTGATAAGTCTGTGGGGAGGAAGGGGTGTAGGAGGGACAAGATCAAGGCCCCCATGGTGAGGGAGGGAGTGGGGCTGGGGCAGGGCACAGGACCTAGCTGCGGGTAGCTCATCTGGGTGGTGGGAAGGAGTTGGCTCCTGCCACTGCACACACTCCCAGGGGAGGCATGGGGTCACATATCCCCCTGCATTTGTGTGTGGGGTGAGGGTGGGCTGTTTGCTGCAAGCTCGGGGCTGGGGACTGTGCCAGCCTCTTCCCAGCATGGGGGCTGGGCTAAGGCTGTGCTTGGGATGGGACAGGCAGCAGTGACACTGGGAGTGGGGCTATGGGGTGGGCTGCAGCAACCCCAAAATTCACTGTAGCTCCCCTCCCAGTGCTGCTGCCTGCCCCGTCCCTGCCCGTACTGAGTGTAGCCCCCAGCCCCACCCACTGAGAAGAGGCTGGTGTAGCCCCTGGCTCTGAGCCTGCAGTGGGCAGCCTGCCCTTGCTCCATGTACAAATCTGGGGGGCTTATGCCCCCCCATGCCTCACCCAGGGGTGCATGCAGGAGTGGGGAGCCATCACCTCCCCCCATCCCTCCTGCGCCCCCCTGATGAGCCGCCAGCAGCTTTGTCCCATGCCCCGCCCTGCCCCAGCTGGGCAGGCCCTGCCCCAGTCCCACTCCATCCCTCACTATTGGAGCCTTGATCTGTCCCCCACCCCCATCTCTTCCCCCCACAGACTTGCCAGCCGGATGCTGCTTTCCAAGCTGCTGGGCTGCATAGCGGCTATCGGATCCGTATTGTCCAATACAGCTGTTTAATAATCAGCCATCGGTATTGGCCAAAAAATTCTATTGGTGCACCCCTAAAAATGATTCTGTGGCCTGTGGTAGAAAGGAGAGAGATTCTGTTTGGGCCACTTCTAAACTAAGGCAGTAGTAGTAGTAAGGCACCTCTAACTGGACAGTAGACTGTATGAAACACAGTGCTATGAGAGGAAGCGGGCAGTAGACAAGATACACCCTTATGGTTGTCTTCTCAAGTAAAGTTTGTTTGCTTGGTTTTTTGTGAGAGGGAGAGATGGAGTGCAAAGCATAACTGCTGCTCAGGTAGCTGTAATGAGCTCTAGACTACTCCTCGAATCTCCCCGATTATATTTATAGCACATTCATCTTTAAGAGTTATGCTCTTTAATTGTCAGTACTCCTCTTTTGGGGGTGCCAGTTCCTTCTTGATGCTTGCTGGGGAGGTGTGGAGACTGGTTGCAACACAAGACTCTCATAAGCAGGAACAACTATTGAACTGAATGAACCCAGAGTGTCCTAAATATTGTTGAAGGTGAAACTTTTTTTTTTTGTAAATAGGGTTTCCTGGGCTTCTATACTGGGAATTCAGAAGCAAACAAACTGCCTAAAAGATTGTAGGAAGAAATGACACTAATGGGGGTGCATAAAGGAGAATATTTTGAGCTGTGATCAATGGGCTGTTGATCAATATGTAGTAGTACTGTGATCAACATTTGAGCTGTGTTTGTTGTCAGTTGGATGACATCTGAAAACTGGATAATGATTCTGGTTTTGTTTTATTTGTCAGGGAGAAGTTAATGAGAGAAAAGTTGAATTGGGGAAATGTTCCCTGTATGCAGTTAATGGGAATTCCTGGTCCAGTCACTCAGTTTTTTGGTAGCTAAGAAAGACCTGTAATGATGAGACTGCAGTTCATTGCAGGTCTCTGACCTAACGCTCAACCACATCCTAGGAGCTAATTCATTTTCCATCATGATATCTGTCCCTTGTTCAGCCACTGACTTGGAAACCAGTTAGATGTAGCTGCGATCTTGTCTCATTAAGCTCCTGGGTGACAACCAAAGATGGCAATGGGAGTGAAAGAACTAGGATGTTGGGGTCATTTCTGCAGGATAAAAAGGAGCTGAAAGAAAGGAACAGAACTAGAATGATGAGTGTTGCCTTCACCAAAACATAACGAGTGTGCCTGGATCAGCTTGATCTATTGTTGAAAAGGGTTTTAATGTAATTTTAAAATGGTCCTTTTAACAATTTTAAGAGCCACCCCTAAATCATCCAAGAGGTATCTTTTTTCTGATTCACTTTCAGCCACCTCTTTTTTTTTTCTAACTGCTTACCTTTTGCTTGCTTCAGCATCCTCCCAGTATTTATTAGCCCAACAGTACTGTTCTGTTTGAGAGCCTTCCCTGCAGTTTGCAGGAAATGGCTCTGGGAGTGATCGAACAGAGGCCAGCGGCCTTGGCGAGGTGCCTTGCTCAGCACTGCAGAATTGACCTATCTCCTGTTGTTTGCTGCTGGCAGCAGCATCCAGCACAAGCTGATTCCCTGACAGTGGGGAGGTTGCAACTCTACACTAGAGGCTGGTTTATTAAAAACTGTACTGAGTACAGAGTACCCAAAACCAAGTAGAAAGCGAATCTCCTTGGTGCTGGTGAGAGGTGTTACAGTGGGAGCCCCTTAAAACTGACAAGCCCTTTTTCCTGATCCTGAACAGGGAAAGTACAAATGTTTGGGTTTTGCTTTCCTGTCAGCTGGAGTACCTCAGCTTTGAGCTGATGCCATCCTTGGGATAACAAGCAAGGTTAACCTGTGAGGTTTTTCAGTTCTGCGTTTCTCTGTATGTTGCCAACAGGGCTTAGTTAGACATCCATCAGTTCAAATGATAACTGTCCTGCTTCTTCCACTCCATTTCCTCAGTAGTCCATTTCATGCAGGCCACCAAACCATTGTCAGATTGGACTGACTTTTTCTTTCTGCCGGGCTGAGTTGGATTTGAACTGGTGTTGTGTTGAACTCTGTTTATATTTTGAAAAAAATAAAAACTTGTTTTAAATGCCAATATGCTATTCAGTCTTATGTACAAGATTCAAATATACAACCAGGACTTGAGAAATGCTTTGTTCTTTTACCTGTGTAGTAAGAGCTGGTGTTGATTTCCCCCCCCCACCCCGTGATCTTCCAAAATCTGATAATTAGCCAAAAACTGTGTTGGGGTACAGTTCCTTGTAGCCTGTTATATCAACAGTAGTACAAAAAACCTGTAACCACTGACTTGGGTCTTAATAGTTTAAAAAGCCCTCTCTCTCTCTATCTTCTAGCACTGTCCAAGTTTTATCCCACTAATTAGCGTCCTTTATGCTCCCTAATCTTCTTAATCAAGAACTTGTCAAACTCTTTTTTGTTAAATGTCAGGGTACTGTTTTCACCTGTTGGTGATTATGGAGCTGTGTGGAAGCTTATAATTATGCAGTAGCCACAGTACTGACTGCCTAGACTTCAGGGTGTCCCTGGCCAAAGAAGCTGCAGTTTGGACTTTTCCATGATTGTCTCAGGGAAATGTTTTAATAGCTGCCAAATGCTGCAGGTACAGTTATTTCTTTGCATGCTTTCAGCCACGTGGCATCCAAAATATACTTTATCATGCTGAATCCATGGGCAAGGGAAATATAATTTATTGCCAGAGCATTGCTGTGGTTGGCTGCTGCTTTACCTGCAGGAACTGTTGCTCTTAAGTGAGCAGTGACTCTCTTAAGTGATTCTCTCAGTTTTTCTCATCTGTTAAAAGGGCCAAAGAATGTATTTACCACCCTGAGTTTGACACTTGGAAACCTCTCATCCTAACGCACTTTATTTTAAGAATGTAATTACAAATAGTTTGAGATCTAGCAGTTCTAAATTACCCTGACACTTTGTTGTTCTTAAAACAATTTCCTTTTATAAATTGCATCATCTTGTTGGTGTATGAAGGCTAGTACACAGAGGCAGGGCTGTCACTAGAGTGGGCAAATCAGGGCGACCGCCCTGGGCCCCATGCTGTGGGGTGCCGTGCGAACAGTGCTGCACAGGCCCGGCCATGGCTACCACCACCGCCCCTCCCGTTCCCCC